>NC_092337.1:176230000-176480000 GCF_046630445.1 Rutidosis leptorrhynchoides | reverse complement strand
CTAACGGATCAGTCCATCTAGTTCGCGCTTATCAAAAGATAATTAAAGTATTCAAGCTAAGGGCTTTCTGAACAATAACTCATATGTATAATAAGTACTTGTGTCTAGAGTAAAAACATTTGTAAACAGCATGTATTCTCATCACAAAGTAAGTAAGTAAAAGGAGTGTGCAGTTATGCTTCGGATGCTTCGACATAGAATAGATCGACCCAGTTCCCGTTCTTTTTCGGTGCACTCGCTTTATATCTCCGACACGGAACTGTAGACTCACCTTGAGTGCTCAACAAGTAACGTATTAAACACACGTAAAGAAGATGGTAACTGTGTAAATCAACCTAGAGACATATATAGTTTTTCACATAAGTCTTTGTAAAATAGGTGTTGATCCATACTATTAGTTGTCCTATTGCTCAGACCGACTCGATTAAGTAGTAAAAGTCAACACAGTGCATGCAAGTCAACAAAAGTTAAACTTGCTTAATGATGGTCAACCAAAGTCAAACACACTAGTAGGTCATGTTATAATGGTCATGGAGTCAAAACAAGGTCAATATACAAGTTTCAGACCTCAGTTCATCGTTATAGTATGTCTAGCATAATTGTCCTACGTTTTCATGTTAACGTTTCACAAACAATTGCGCACAAGACAAATGCATACAACCTAGAAACATGGAACTTGATACATGTTTAGATCATTCAATTATCGTGTCACAAATGTAAGCCATCATATCATATCATTTAAAGATTTATATATATAGTCCAATTTGCACACAACAGTTTCTGCTCGTGCACCAGTTTTATATCATTTATCATTTATTCTAGAAGATTGAAAAAGACACATGGCCAGTGTGAGATGATCACTAACATCTCAAAGTTTGAGTGATAAAAAGATCTAAGCTTTGGGTTTATCCAATTGGTACAGTTTTGCAACGAAAGTCGGGTGTTCTGATTAAGACTATATTTAGACATAGCGTATTACGACACATGTAGCACACAAAGAATAAGGTTTTACATGTTTACATACAAATGTAATTTTCTTCTTAGCATCCAAATATTAACATATCAAAAGGGCAAGTTTTGAAAACAACTCCTATATCATGTTAGGCCATTTTAGGTACACATGAGACAAATTCGGTCCTATTCAAGTGATCATTTTCGGATGCATATATCTCAACATCTAGGAACAATTAGCATGAAATATCTATATGAAATGTGATGTACTAAATCCAAATTTTCTAAATATCAAAAGCATATGTTCCAAAAATTAAAGAATATAATCATACAAGTCTGTTCTAAGTCCAAGTTTCTGTTAGGTCAAGATTCAAATTCGGGATTTAACCCTTACACATAAACCAAACTAATATTGACTAAAATCAAGCATAAACACATAGACTTGAGCAATAGACACCAAATACATATGTAATCATCATAAAACTGAATTAGAAATCTAGGGTTACATATTTTATACCTCAAACAATCAAATTGTTTATATCTATGTGTAGAGGAAGACGTGGGGAACAATCTTTATCAAAGAAGCACAAGCAAAATCACAAACATTGATGGTGTTGTGATGGATGATGAAGTTGACGATGAAGATGATGATGGGAGGCTACAAATTTCGTGGCTTTTAGGGTAGGAGCAGTTAAATTGTAACAACCCTGATTTTTCCGTTACGTCCGTTAACCTTTCGTTAGTTTATTTAACGACGATTATTTAACTTTTATGCGTTTACGTGTATTAAATGCGTACTTGATCTTCGGAGGGTTTTAATAATTAATATGGGTTGATATTAATTCAAATAAATATTACGGATAATCAAATACGATAAAAACGATAAGATTTTGATAATAGCTTTCTGAGCAACGAAACGCTCGGGTTTATTTTAATAATTAATTTTATTAATTATTAACTTTTTAAAATATTTAATTTATTGGGTTTTTAATAAATTAAACAATTGGTTACGTTTAATGATCGGGTTAGCGTTCCGGGTCTTCGGTACAACTAAACGGCACTTAAAATGGACCACGATTACACAGGATTGCAAAACGAGAGCCCGGGAACCCCATGTGGGCCATATTCGGCTGACCCCTTCCCCCATTCCCCCTTAAATTTCTATTTTGGGCCTTTTACTTGTTAACTAGTGATTAGGGTCTAAATATAAATTAACATGTAGAAACAAACACTGCCATAATCCCTACCCTAATATTTTAGTCGAATTTTTTTTGGCTTCCGCCCTCCATTTTGGCCGTCGACTTTCAACCCACCACCACCACATCAAAAATTAATTTTCAGATTAAGCTTTCAACACAAAGATTGTAATCCCGATCTCCTCTACGAGATGATATAATTCTTTTCGTGATCAAAGGTATATTTGCATAAACCCTAATTCTTAAAATCTAATTTTCATGTAAGTTTCATAGTTATGTTGTCAATTGCTCAAGTCTATACGCGCACGTGTTAATTGTAATCGTTAATTTGATTGTTTGATGCGCAAGGGTTTAAAAATGAATTTGTATTTGTTTGATCAGAAAAATTAATTTTTTCAAATGTTAATTATTGTGTTATAATCGGATTCCTTGCGAAAAACTATTGAGTTTAGGCTTTGGATTCGCTTGAATTCGTTTCCGTATGATTAAGTTATGTCGATTTGAATTATCGTTGTGTTTTTGTTGCTTAATCAGAAATATGGTATTGATAGAAAACGAATTGGCATGTGAGACTTATACAACTGGAAAGATAATTTAAAAACACTCAATTTAGACTAGGATATCATGTCGTTTGCTTATGTATAGCCCGAGTTATACTTGAATTAGTGTAAAAGTAGTTTCATACAGCACTTGCATGAAGATAACCTTGTATGATAAAATATGTTAACTTATGTGATTAAAGCTTTACATATTTGAAAATTATAAATAAATTAATTCATCTTTCATGTAAATATCATAGGCTAATTGTATCTAGATCTTCGGATAATCGCGTGCGAATGTGACTAACTAAATGAGAATCGAATCTGTAAATTGCACACGGTTTTGTACTCTGTGGATTATGTGAATTGCATGAGCATGTACGCTTCTGGAAAATGAAACTTAACATGATATTTGACTTATGGTTAGTTTATGTCAATCTCTGAAACCTTATGCATTGGGCACAATAGAGCCATACTTTATGTGAATTCTGATTTGAGCTGAAAACTGAATGATCAACTTTCACGAATAAACTGTACAAATTGGCTAAACAAAAGTTGCTATATTTTTGATATGTGTTACTTTGATTTGTACTTGAACTATGGCCACTGGTCTTGTATCATTTGCATGTTCCTAACTCCGGTTATAGCCAAAATGAAATCAGTGCGCGGTCAGAAACTGACTTGGCAAACCCCAAATGTATCCCTTCTGATTCCTGACTTTTAATTGTCGTATGAGTCCCTGGATGGAATTTTTGGAATAAATTTTAAGTCTAATTATGATCTGGAGTTTTTCATGTTTACTTGAATTTTGTACTATGAGATAATGTGCTAAGTATGCTACGTGTTCATAAATTTTGTGCATGACGATAAACTGAAATTCTGAAAATGATCATTCATGACCTGAAACATATTGTTTGACTTATTGACCAATATTTGACATGAACATACTGATGTTGACTTTAGTTGACTACTTTGACCAAGTTTGACTTTCGGTTTGACTTCGGTTGACTTTGTTTGACTTGCATGATATAGTTGACTTTTACTTTGAAACGCGTCGAGTCGAGCAATAAGACAACGTACACTATGAAATCACACTTATATAAGATACATATATTGACCAACCTACATACGTATACTTAGGTTACATTACTCGGGTCTAAACCGTACAAGTTAATTGTTCACTTTTTAATCCGAGCTTTATTCAAAGGTGAGTCTACAGTCCCACTTTTTACATGTTTTCAGGGATGAAAATATACGCTATTATATTTATATTTTCAAATACTTTGTATTGACATGAGTACTACACATATGCATAATGAGTTTGTTCAAAAAGCCTCTAACTTGAATACTTTTAATACCATCGGTGTAAGCACAATTTAGATGGACGGATCCGTTAGGTTGACAACCTCACCCGCTATAAACACTGTGGTACATTTACGTTGAACATTAAATACATTTGAACAAGTGTATAACATTTTACGAGGTAAGGTCGGGTATAGTGGCTTCTAAACTCGGGTCATTGCTAGTATTCAGGTGCTCGGTTTATGAAAACGATAGAATCTCGTGGTCAAGGAAACTAAACTATTTTTATGATAACTGTTTTTCAGAAACCGTTACATTACTTTAAACCTATAGATTCACCAACATTATTTGTTGACTTGTTTTTGCGTGTTGTTATTCTCAGGTCCTTAAGAGGTATGCCTTCGCTGTGTTTGCTGCATGACTGGCCGTGGAGTCAGCATTTAATTTTAAAGAACATTATTTACTTTCGCATTTAAAACATTTATACCGTTTAACTACAGTTGGCTTGTGGTTACGATCACAACAGTGTTTTTATTTTTGGGATTATTGACTTATGTTTCTGAAAGTTAATTTTTGAATAAAATTAAATGCGATTGCTTTAAACGTCTCATATAGAGGGCGTAACTGTTAATTGTGGGACCTGAATTAACACGCCGTCAGATGGTAATTTGGCGGGGTGTTATATAAATGAATGTATTTTACTAATTAGGGATTATAAGGGTTAGGTTTAGGGCCTAATCTTAATGGGTTATTTATCATAATGGACCAAAATAAAGAAACAAAGGGGAGGAAGGGGGTATTCAGCTGAATGGGTTCCCGTGGGATGTCCATGGGCTCGTTTTGTTATTATGCATGCTCACGTGGCTCATTTTTAGTTGTCATTAACCGAACCCAAATTTCCGGAACGTTAACCAAGTGTTTAAACAAATCCACAAAGTTTAATTTATTAAACCAATTAATAAATTAATATGTTTTTCTAAGTTTAATATGGAGTAATTATTAAATCAATTGTTAATATTTACTCCGAGTGTTTTGCTAAACCGAAAAACAACTTTTGCAGTGATCAAAACCGTACCATTTTATTCGTATTTCAATATTCGAAATAAGCTAATCAATTAATAACTAATCATATTAATTATAATAATCCTCAAAGAATTAAGTATATATATAAAAAAAATTCAGCGTAGGAGATTCGTATGATTTAACTAACGATCGTTTATGGCTTAATAGAAGTCTTAACGTAAAAGCTCGGGTTGTTACAGGAATCCACCTAATGCGGTGTAATAGCATCGATGATCTTTATTCGTTTCATCCATCCAAGCTACAACAAATTCAACCGCCTCTAGCTTTTTCTGCTTCTTCAAATGACGTGTGGCATCAAAGCCTAGGTCATCCGAGAATTAATGTTATTAAACACCTTAGCAATAAAAACTATGTTTCATGTAATACTAATAAAATCTCTTTTTGTCAATCCAGTGTTATGAAAACATGTATGTTTACCATTTTACGCTTCTACCACCACTGTAATAACCTGTCGTTTTCTGTTTACTTTCCATTTAATTATTTTAAAGTCCATTATTTAAATATAACATCTCCCGTTATTATGCGTTTTAAAAATAATGAAAGGACCCGTTCATACCGATTATAAACGATTCATATCAATTGATTTCATTGTGAGGTATTTGACCTCTAAATGATACATTTTACAAACATTGCATTCGTTTTTAAAAGATAAACTTTCATCACTCGAAAGTTGACGGCATGCATACCATTTCATAATACATCCAACTATAATTGACTTAATAATAATCATAATGAACTCAACGACTTGAATGCAACATCTTTTGAAATATTCCATGAATGACTCCAAGTAATATCTCTAAAATGAGCAAATGCACAGCGGAAGATTTCTTTCATACCTGAGAATAAACATGCTTTCAAGTGTCAACCAAAAGATTGGTGAGTTCATAGGTTTATCGTAAACAATAAAAATTCATCATTTTGATAGACCACAAGATTTTAAATACAGTACACCTATCTCGTGTACGAAACTATTTTTCATAATGCTTAGCAGAGTAAGTTCGTATCCTTTTCTCCCCCGTAGGTTGCCTCGCGATTTTTAAGTAACCGTACACATATCTCGTGCACAAAAATAACATACACATAACCTGTGTATAAAATCATTCCCTCGATACATAACATTCACTTTACATTCATTGCTTGGCTTGGTAACTGACCTTAACATATAATGCGCATCAATAATATCCCCAAAACAGAACATCTCGTCTGTATAATATTTAAACTTCGAAGTACTAAACACCACGCCCACTAGCCCTTCCGTCTAGTGAACATTCTGGGTGGGGGTGTTAAACCCGGTAGCTACCTTTAGGATTCACGTAAATTAGGGCCATACCCGATTCTAATTCTTAGGTTACCAAGCAATAATAATCAGGGGAAAAATATTCACAACAATTAGTGGCAATTATCACGTCCAACTAATTCAATAATAATCCACAGAACTTCTGTCTGCATAATAATTCATTCGAGGAATGTTTTGCTTGTGTCTATCTTGTCAAACATTTATAAAAGCATTTCATGTATTCGCAGTTCAAAAATATATTTCAAAAGCATTTAATAAAGCAGTTATAAAAATAACGCATGTATTCTTAGTCCCAAAAATATAAAGAGTAAAAGGGAGCAAATAAACTCACCATATGGTATTTCGTAGTAAAAATACATATGACGTCAATGAACAAGTGTAGGGTTGGCCTTGGATTCACGAACCTATATTATTTAAATATATGTTAACACACATAATAACAATTAACAAGTTTATATTAATATTATTAATATACTTCTTTTATTCATAATTTATATGTTATTTTGGTAACTAAAGTAATAATTAATATTTATATATAACAGATTCCTATTAAAGTATTTTAATTAGGATATAATATATGTTATTATATATAAATGCTTAAAATGTAGTAGATTTAATATTTATATACATTGATTTAACTTAAAAATATATTTATATATTATTTGTAACATAATTATAATAATATTTTATCAGAACAAAATAGTACCTCATATTAATATAGATGTAAAAATATATTTTTATATAAATGTCTTTTAGTTTGTAAAGATTATAAGAATTATGATAATAATGTTAATAATAATACCAATACTTATTTTAATGACAGTAATAATAATAATAATAATAATAATAATAGTAATAATAATAATAATAATAATAATAATAATAGTAATAATAATAATAATAATAATAATGGTAATAGTAGTACTACCTCAAAGGAGTTGCCCTTAAAAATAATGCCCAAGTCGGGGTTTGAACCCGCGACCTCCCGCTAAACCAAAATACCCTTAAACCATTCAGCTACTCCTACTTTTCTGATCATTTCATAATCGAATTTATTTAACCCGTTTTTCTATATTTATCTTCTTCATTCTATAAACCGTTCATCATTATTTTCATCGATCTTATTTAGAGTCATCTATACCATTATCGATAACTTCATTATCATCATCAAATCCCTTATCATTATAATCGTTCTTGCTATCATATCACCATTTTTTTATCATCACAATCATCATCAAGATCATCGTAGCATTACCTCATCATCATTGTTGTCATCATACTCCCTCATTCAAAGCACGTCATCATCATCATTTAATCCAAACTAACCATATTCATCTTCATCCTAATCACTCGTCACTCATCATAACAACTATTTTACCATCATGACTTTTATCATCACCAACTCTTATTCATCTTATTGTAATAACTATCTACATCGTATCATATTTATAAAGTTATCACCATAATCAAACCTTTTGGTCTCAACCGAAGCTAGTGCACAGCCCAATAGATATACATAATTCTCGGCCCAACAGAAATATAATAACCTTGGCCCAAGTTATCAAAACCTAGTTCACGGCCCCCATCTGTGAGTTTTTCATTTTGTATTTAAATAAAAAAAATACGTAATATATATTGTATTTAACAAGGAACACACAGTCATGATTGATTATTATCAAGTGGAAGTTAATGTGGGATATTTGAATCCAAGGAATGAACTCATCCAGCTGTCCCTCCACTTGAATAGCCCAATAAGTTTCGATCCATGTTTACTCTTTTAAAGAAATACATATAATGGATGACAGAATGATTGTGCAAGTAAGTGATCACTTGTGGATTAAATAATTCGTCAATAAGGCAATGGTGGGGTTGTCGACCATACATAAAGTAAACGAAGAATATACGTGGCTGTTTGAGTGATATGGAAACTTGGCAAAAAGAAATATAATAACTCCACTATCTCGGTTTCTATTTCTTTTAATGACCAAGTGGGGTTAAGATGTTTGAAGTGGAATTACTTTAATTAGTAACTTTCGGTTATAAAGAGAAGAATAAAATGCACCTGCAGCTCGAATTATGTACACTTTCATTATCACGAGATTTCAAAGTTTGTTTTGTTGGTGCTGTTTTGATAACATAGAAGAAAATAGTCAGTTGGCTTGTTTGATGTTTCACGAAGAGAAGAAGGAAATAAAAGTGGTGATTTTTGCAGGTTACTCAATCGAAACAGGAAGAAGAAATGGAAATAAAGATACATAAGGCTATGATGATAGTGGTGTCGATGGTGATGAAGGGTTTGATGGTATTCTATGTTGACAACCGAAACAGAAGACAAAGAGAAGAAAAAAAAATGTATAAACAGATTAATGGCTCACGAAAAATTAAGAGTGAGAGGCTAGAGTGAGAGAGAGTTGACTCACGGTTGTTGATGGTTTACAAGGTGGCGTGGTTGGCTCATGATGAAGATTATAGTCGTGAGATGGTGTCGGTTCATGGAGAAGAAAACAAGAAGGTATGTATATTTAGTATGTATGTGTGTGTATATATTTTTATAAGGAAAAAGATAGATAGTGTGAGTAAATTGGTGGCGAAGGTGTTGATGAACTATGTTCTCTTCGTTTATTTTGCATGTATATATCTAGGGATATAAACAAGGATAGATAGTGATAGATATGGATAGCTAACAGAAAGTAGATTTCATCCTGTAGATGGTTGATTGATTCGTAGTAAATGAAGGGTGTCGACAGAAGTATTTGATCAGGAAGAAATTTAAAATAATTAAAAGCAGATTGTGATTGCTAACAGAGTTGTACGATTGATCCTTGATATCTAACAAATTGGAGACAAAAACAAACTTGAATAATGTTTGATCACGATGGCTAACAGAATCGTACGATTTCTACTATCAACTTGATCAACTTGATTTGATCAGGTTGTTTATATTGAGAAGTTCATCTGAACGATTAACAAGTTGGAGACAGGAAGGAGAGACTTTTTCAGTCAAAAAAAATAAAAAGATAATTAACAGCTAGCTACGTTCAACCGATTTTGTTTAGCTTGCGAATTGGAGTCGATTGGTACAAATTAGTAGACGAGAATCTTCAATCAGGAAAAAAAAACAAACAAAAAAATTAAGTCAGATAGGAATTGGAAACAGATTTGGATAATTCATCTACTGCGAATATTTCTGATTTGTTTGTATTCATGATAATTGGATTCTTAATTTGTACTAATTGTCAATCAAATATAATATGAAAGCAACGTGCAACTGATTCAAAATCTCCAATTCGTATATACGTAGTTTTACAGAAATGATACTATTAATTAATAATTATAATTATATTAATAATAATTAATAATATTAATAATAACACTATTAATAATAATATTAATAAAAGTAATATTAACAATATACTGATATCAATAATATCAATTTTTAATAATGATATTACAATAGAAATGATATTATTAATGATACTAACAATATTAGTTACAAAAATATTAATATTATTAATTATAATAATAATATCAATATTAGTAATATAACAAATTATACATATAAGATTTTATATATATTTTTATATCTTACATTAGAATTTATAATGATTGATAATGCAAATATTTGTATTAATATTAACATTAATACTAATAATGAATGTAATGATCATAACATTAATATAACATTTATATTTTAACTTGTAATTACATATAATATATTAACCTTACATTTCATTAATTATGTGATACTTGTTTTATACAATAACATATTTGAATATTTATCATTCACATATTTTATATATATTACAATATAATAATTATTAATAGAAATCATACATACATATATATATATATATATATATATATATATATATATATATATATATATATATATATATATATATATATATATATATATATATATATATATATATATATATATATATATATATACACACACAAATTCTTTTTACTTATATATTTTGTATTATATTTTACATATATAATTCTAATGTTTACATTATATTTTATAATTATCATCTATTTTTGCATTTGTATATATATAATTATACATATTTATTTACAAACAACTGTTCGTGATTCGTCGGTAATAATGAAAGGTCAAATGATTTCATTAAATAGTTCAAAAATTTTGAAATTCGATTTAATAGACTTTGCTTATCATGTCGAACCATATAAAGTTCAAGTTTAAATTTGGTCAGAAATTTCCGGGTCGTCACAGTACCTACCCGTTAAATAAATTTAGTCCCGAAATTTGAGTGTGGTCGTCATGGCTAACAATAAAAATGTTTTCATGACGAATATGAGTTGATAAATAGAATTTTATCATTATTGATAAATATAGATAAAACAATTTCAATTATGTGAAGCGTACGAGTGAAGCTGTCACAAAAGAGTGAAATGAGGAATTTACGATTCGTCTTACTTTTGACGTAGCCACGTTTGAATTCCGGAATTCAAGAGATTTAAAAGAAAATCTAGGAAACCTATAAGATCTAATTCTTCGGGGTTTATGGAAATTAAGATCTCTTTAATTAAATGCGATCATCTGTCTCGATTGCTTTGTCTGGTTTTTCCGCTATAAATGAATTTCTTCCGTTCCATTATTTTCCACCACTCCCACTTTCTATACTTTAATTCATACTTCCAAATCATCATTCCATATGCTTCATCCAGTTATAATTCTAGATGTATTCCTGACTTTCATATCGATCATTCTCCTTTTTCATCTACCACCGAAGGAATTTGTTTACTTCTACTATGATCTAGGGATTATTGTATTTCTCATTCTCCCATGTCTTTTTATTATTATACGCATTGATATACACGGTTTGTAATTTCAGCGTTATTGTTGGGCTTTATATTTTCCCTTGTATTTAGAAGTTCCATGCTTTTGTTTTCTCTTCTCGGCTTCAAATCAAGCAAATAACAGTCTAAAATTTGTAGGTATGAAATTTCGATTGATCATAATGTTCTAAGCAGGAAAGATCGTAATAGCGCGATTTGATTTGTCAAATTACCAGAATCACTGAGAATAGAACTATCAAGAATATATTTTCTTGATATGTTTAGAAGTTAAGCAGAATGAAAGAGTTATGTAACATGACACATGATGATGGTATGATCTACTGTGAACCATCATCACGTTTCATTAGAAACTCAGCATGACTTACTGTAATATAATCACATTGGCCGGGCGTCATTATATTATACTAACCCATGCTTCAATTCCCAACACTTCTCCACATTTTATTCATAATTTATACTTAGATTTTATAGAAGTTTTCAATATAATGGAATACAGAAAACAGGAAGAGGTAGATAATTTCGGACAAGAATATTTATGAAAATTTCCTCAGAAATATCGAAGATATTTATGATGATATTTTGGAATTTCTAAGTTCGAAGGTTGATGAAGAAAAATTTTCCGCAAGATTTTAACATGACTTCGGAGCAAGATATTCTCTAAAGATTTCATCGGATCCAGAATTACCTAGATTCTTTGAATATAGGATTTAGTCCTTGTATTTGTCCTTGGTCTCCTTCATGGTTAGCTCAATCTGTTTTTCAGTACCAAATTTTCTATCGAACGTTCCCAACACTCCATTCTTTATCATCAAACTCTTGGCCATTTAGGCCATCTATAATTTTACTGTTTCCTCTGCATTTAATGCAGCCATATCTGAATCATCAGTTATCAATCCGAGGTAGTTTCAGGAGAAATGTGTTTTTAGATTATTAAACGCTGATGGTAATCGTCAAGATACGAATGATTGTTTAGGATGAAATCAAGTGGCAAACTTATATATCAAAGTTATAATAAGGCTATTCCGATTGAAAGTCGAAGTTGATTTACTGGAGCTGTGACAAAATTGGCTAATTTTGGAAAGGTGTTGTAAAGTTATTTTCAGTAATAACACGCCAATGGATTTGGCACAGTTTTGAATTCAAAGTATGGCTTTGAAGATGTAGGAATCTAAAAGTGATGTCTTCTGTTAAATCTTGACTTGGATTTTGATCGACCAAAATCTGAATATGAAATTAAATTTGAATGAAAATGGTTATTCTTTGGTGAACGGATACGTATATCTGTGGTTGTAAGTAGGATAGTAAATGATTGTTGAATCGGATTTGAAGAATGTACAGTGTAACTTATTAATGTGAAATCTAAATATTCCTCAAGTATTACCTACCCGTTAAAATATTTTCACCATTAACAGTTTGTACAAAAGAACTTTTCATTACAATCTTTATGAAAATATATATACATATTTATTTTCTTTAGATGTAATCAAGGATTTAATGAGTTAATATGATATTAAACTCATATGATTTTCGGTTTGAGCTAGAATAAGTAATCTCTAAAACTATTAAGAACCACATATTCTTCTATGAATATTTCTTCACTGAAGTTATGGATCAATACTTCATCGTTAACTATTAGGAATCACATATTCTTCGCAGAATATTTCTTCAATGAAGTTATGGATCAATACTTCATCGTTCATTGTTGTTGGTACTCCTTGGTATCTATGGTGCGTATGATGTTGATGTTCGAGGTATAGATTGTGATGTCGAGAAGTGTGATGCGGATGTTGTTGTTGGTGGTAATGGTACTGTTGATGCTGGTGACGTTGCTGAAGAAGGTACGTTTTGCACCATATTTTTCAAAGCTACAACTCGGGCGCGATGTTCGTTGACTTCTTCTATCACACCGGAATGATTGTCGATTGTGATGAACGGATGAATAAGGTTTAGAATTGAAGATATTATGTAATCGTTGCGAGCTATTCTGGGAGTGAGAGTTAAAATGGTGTTTCGGATTGGTTCGCCAGTAAATGCTCCAGGTTCTTCGCCAAGAGAGCAATTTGATTGATGGAAGGGATTGCCTTCTTCTCATCCCCATTGATTAAGTCGACTACGAACTCAGCCCCAATTCATCCAGAATTGATGATGGCTGATTGATTGATCCATGCCGGTTATACTGCCTTTGGAGTTCGAGTGGAAATCCATATCGGAATAGCTGTTGGAATCCGAGGAACTTGAAATGATTGCAGAATTCATCTTACACGGTTAGATAAAAGATTTTCGATATGAAATGATTCTCGGATATCGGATGATATTCTAATTACATAGAATATCCGTATTTATAGGACAAAAGATTTCGTAGATTACGGAGGAATTTACGGAATATGTCAGGCAAAGTTTTACAGTGACAGATACGCTAAGATATGAGTTTTTTCTATACACTAATCATGCAGTCAATGCAGTAAGATGTGTTTAGACTAAGAATAATGAGCAGGTAATTTCCTAAGGATGATAAGCAGGTACTTTTCGACATGAAATGATAAGCAAAACTTTTGACATGCAGACACAGTCTAAGTCCAGACTCACTAATGCATCTAAACAACTATCAGTTAGACGCACTAATGCAAGATCTGGTTCGCTAAGACCACCGCTTTGATACCAACTAAAAGGACCCGTTCATACCGATTATAAACGATTCATATAAATTGATTTCATTGCGAGGTATTTCACCTCTCAATGATACATTTTACAAACATTGCATTCGTTTTTAAAAGACAAACTTTCATCACGTCGAAAGTTGACAGCATGCATACCATTTCATAATACATCCAACTATAATTGACTTAATAATAATCTTGATGAACTCAACGACTCGAATGCAACGTCTTTTGAAATATGCCATGAATGACTCCAAGTAATATATCTAAAATGAGCAAATGCACAGCGGAAGATTTCTTTCATACCTGAGAATAAACATGCTTTCAAGTGTCAACCAAAAGATTGGTGAGTTCATAGGTTTATCGTAAACAATAAAAATTCATCATTTTGATAGACCACAAGATTTTAAATACAGTACACCTATCTCATGTACGAAACCATTTTTCATAATGCTTAGCAGAGTAGGTTCGTATCCTTTTCTCCCCAGGAGGTTGCCTCACGATTTTAAAGTAACCGTACACATATCTCGTGCACAAAAATAACATACACATAACCTGTGTATAAAATCATTCTCTCGATACATAACATTCACTTTACATTCATTGTTTGGCTTGGTAAATGACCTTAACATATAATGAGCATCAATAATATCTCAAAACAGAACATCTCGACTGTATAATATATAAACTTCGAAGTACTAAACACCACGCTCAGTAGCCTTTCCGTCTAGTGAACATTCTGGGTGGGGGTGTTAAACCCGGTAGCTACCTTTAGGATTCGCGTGAATTAGGGCCATACCAGATTCTAGTTCTTAGGTTACCAAGCAATAATAATCAGGGGAAAAATATTCACAACAATTAGTGGCAATTATCACGTCCAACTAATTCAATAATAATCTACATAACTTCTGTCTGCATAATAATTCATTCGAGGAATGTTTTGCTTGTATCTATCTCGTTAAACATTTATAAAAGCATTTCATGTATTCGCAGTTCAAAAATATATTTCAAAAGCATTTAAGAAATCAGTTATAAAAATAACGCATGTATTCTTAGTCCCAAAAATATTAAGAGTAAAAGGGAGCAAATGAACTCACCATATGGTATTTCGTAGTAAAAATACATATGACGTCAATGAACAAGTGTAGGGTTGGCCTTGGATTCACGAACCTATATTATATTTATATATATATATATATATATATATATATATATATATATATATATATATATATATATATATATATATATATATATATATATATATATATATATATATATATATATATATATATATATATATATATATTAACACACATAATAACAATTAACAAGTTTATATTAATATTATTAATATACTTCTTTTATTCATAATTTATATGTTATTTTGGTAACTAAAGTAATAATTAATATTTATATATAACAGATTCTATTAAAGTATTTTAATTAGGATATAATATGTGTTATTATATATAAATGCTTAAAATGTAGTAGATTTAATATTTATATACATTGATTTAACTTAAAAATATATTTATATATTATTTGTAACATAATTATAATAACATTTTATTAGAACAAAATAGTACCTCATATTAATATAGATGTAAAAATATATTTTTATATAAATGTCTTTTAGTTTGTAAAGATTATAAGAATTATGATAATAATGTTAATAATAATACCAATACTTATTTTAATGACAGTAGTAGTAGTAGTAAAAATAATAATAATAATAATAATAATAATAATAATAATAATAATAATAATAATAATAATAATAATAATAATAATAATAATAATAATAATAATAAAAATAAAAATAATAATAACAATAATAATAATAATAAAATAATAATAATAATAATAATAATAATAATAATAATAATAATAATAATAATAATAATAATAATAATAATAATAATAATAATAATAATAATAATAATAATAATAATAATAATAATAATAATAATAATAGTAGTAGTAGTAGTAGTAGTAATAATAGTAATAATGGTAATAGTAGTACTACCTCAAAGGAGTTGCTCTTAAAAATAATGCCCAAGTCCGGATTTGAACTCGCGACCTCCCGCTAAACCGAAATACCCTCAAACCATTCAGGCACTCCTACTTTTCTGATCATTTCATAATTGAAATTATTTAAACCTTTTTTCTATATTTATCTTCTTCATTCTATAAACCGTTCATCATTATTTTCATCGATCTTATTTAGAGTCATCTATACCATTATCGATAACTTCATTATCATCATCAAATCCCTTATCATCATAATCGTTCTTGCTATCATATCACCATTTTTTTATCATCACAATCATCATCAAGATCATCATAACATTACCTCATCATCATTGTTGTCATCATACTCCCTCATTCAAATCACGTCATCATCATCATTTAATCCAAACTAACCATATTCATCTTCATCCTAATCACTCGTCACTCATCATAATAACTATTTTATCATCATGACTTTTATTATCACCAACTCTTATTCATCTTATTGTAATAACTATCTACATCGTATCATATTTATAAAATTATCACCATACTCAAACCTTTTGGTCCCAACCGAAGCTAGTGCACAGCCCAATAGATATACATAATTCTCGACCCAACAGAAATATAATAACCTCAGCCCAAGTTTTCAAAACCTAGTTCACGGCCCCCATCTGTGAGTTTTTCAGTTTGTATTTAAATAAAAAAATACGTAATAGATATTAGATTCTTTGTGTTGTGGGACGGTTTTATAAAATAAAAAAATTTATGGTGTACATGCAACCCCACTCCACCTGCTCATCACCTTATCTCTACTCTACCTTTTATCCTTATTTAATCCATAAACATCATCATAAAAAAAAACCGCGTGATTTAGATGAACCATTTTGGAGTCGGCCAACAATGAACAAGGAACACACAATCATGATTGATTATTATCAAGTGGAAGTTAATTGTGGGATATTTGGATCCAAGGAACGAACTCATCCAGCTATCCCTCCACTTGAATAGCCTAATAAGTTTCGGTCGATGTTTACTCTTTTAAAGATATACATATAATGGATGACAGAATGATTGTGCAAGTAAGTGATCACTTGTGGATTAAATAATTCGTCAATAAGGTAATGGTGGGGTTGTCAACCATACATAAAGTAAATGAAGAATATACATGACTGTTTGAGTGATATGGAAACTTGGAAAAAAGAAATATAACAACTCCACTATCTCGGTTTCTATTTCTTTTAATGACCAAGTGGGGTTAAGATGTTTGAAGTGGAATTACTTTAATTAGTAACTTTCGGTTATAAAGAGAAGAATAAAATGCACCTGCAGCTCGAATTATGTACACTTTCATTATCACAAGATTTCAAAGTTTGTTTTGTTGGTGTTCTTTTGATAACATAGAAGAAAATAGTCAGTTGGCTTGTTTGATGTTTCACGAAGAGAAGAAGGAAATAAAAGTGGTGATTTTTGCAGGTTACTCAATCGAAACAGGAAGAAGAAATGGAAATAAAGATACATAAGGCTATGATGATAGTGGTGTCGATGGTGATGTAAGGTTTGATGGTATTCTATGTTGACAACCGAAACAGAAGACAAAGAGAAGAAAAAAATTGTATAAACAGATTAATGTCTCACGAAAAATTAAGAGAGAGAGGCTAGAGTGAGAGAGAGTTGACTCACGGTTGTTGATGGTTTACAAGGTGGCGTGGTTGGCTCATGATGAAGATTATAGTCGTGAGATGGTTTCGGTTCATGGAGAAGAAAACAAGAAGGTATGTATATTTACTATGTATGTGTGTGTATATATTTTTATAAGGAAAAAGATAGATAGTGTGAGTAAATTGGTGGCGAAGGTGTTGATGAACTGTGTTCTCTTCATTTATTTTGTATGTATATATCTAGGGATATAAACAAGGATAGATAGTGATAGATATGGATAGCTAACAGAAAGTGGATTTCATCCTATAGATGGTTGATTGATTCGTATTAAATGAAGGGTGTCGACAGAAGTATTCGATCAGGAAGAAATTTAAAATAATTAAAAGCAGATTTTGATTGTTAACAGAGTTGTTCGATTGATCCTTGATATCTAACAAATTGGAGACAGAAACAAACTTGAATAAAGTTTGATCACGATGGCTAACAAAATCGTACGATTTCTACTATCAACTTGATCAACTTGATCAACTTGATTTGATCAGGTTGTTTGTAACACCCTAGGCAAATCCCACATCGCCCACGAACATGAGTGATTATGGGATTATAAAGTAATACTCACGCTTAAATGACACAACGCGTTTTGGGACCACAGGCAGAGCAGATGTGTGAGTACGCTGCAGTTAAGCGTGCTCAGGCGAGAGCACTACCAGGATGGGTGACCTCCTGGGAAAGTGCTTCTCGTGTGTGGTCGCCAAAAAAAAGCCGTGCGCCTGCGGGCAAAGCGAACAATATTGTGGTCATGTTAAGCTGGGGTGTTACATTGTTTATATTGAGAAGTTCATCTGAATGGTTAACAAGTTGGAGACAGGAAGGAGAGACTTTTTCAATCAAAATAAATAAAAAGATAATTAACAGATAGCTACGTTCAACTGATTTTGTTTAGCTTGCGAATTGGAGTCGATTGGTACAAATTAGTAGACGAGAATCTTCAATCAGGAAGAAGAAAACAAATAAAAAAATTAAGTCAGATAGGAATTGGAAACAGATTTTGGATAATTCATCTACTGCGAATATTTCTAATTTGTTTGTATTCATGATAATTGGATTCTTAATTTGTACGAATTGTCAATCAAATATAATATGAAAGCAACGTGCAACTAATTCAAATTCTCCAATTCGTATATACGTAGTTTTACAGAAATGATACTATTGATTAATAATTATAATTATATTAATAATAATTAATAATAACACTATTAATAATAATATTAATAAAAGTAATATTAACAATATACTGATATCAATAATGTCGATTTTTAATAATGATATTACAATAGAAATGATATTATTAATGATACTAACAATATTAGTTACAAAAATATTAATATTTTAAATTATAATAATAATATCAATATTAGTAATATAACAAATTATACATATCAGATTTTATATATATTTTTATATCTTACATTAGAATTTATAATGATTGATAATGAAAATATTTGTATTAATATTAACATTAATACTAATAATGAATGTAATGATCATAACATTAATATAACATTTATATTTTAACTTGTAATTACATATAATATAAAAATTCTTTTTACTTTTATATTTTGTATTATATTTTACATACATAATTCTAATGTTTACATTATATTTTATAATTATCATCTATTTTTGCATTTTTATACATATAATTATACATATTTATTTACAAACAACTGTTCGTGAATCGTCGGGAATAATGAAAGGTCAAATGATTTCATTAAATAGTTCAAAAATTTTGAAATTCGATTTAATAGACTTTGCTTATCATGTCGAACCATATAAAGTTCAAGTTTAAATTTGGTCGGAAATTTCCGGGTCGTCACAAATAATTCGTTTGGTTAAATCACGCACCCGTTTTTAAACTCGAGGGACTATTTGTGCCAAATAGCCAAACTTGACCAACTAGGTCAACTAGTCAAAGCTTCCTCCTCCACTCATCCATTCACCTCCCTTTCAGCTTTTTGATACTTCCTTTTTCCTCTCAACTCACTCAACGTAAAATTCATCATCTAAATTCGGTCTTGCAAGCTAACATCGAAATAAACTACATATTTGTGATCTACTAATCAAGAGCTTTAATTTAGTACCAATTTCATAACTTGGGGTAAGGTTTCTAAAAATTCTAGATTCTTGATCCTGGTGTTCTTAACTTATAAAAGTGTTAATTTAGTGTCTATAGCTCAAGTCTAACATGAATATGTGATTTATTTGCTTGTTCTTACTATTTTGGTGTAACTAGCTTAAACTTGAAAAGTGACTAGTTTGATCTTGAGATTTGGTTGTTTAAATGTTGTTAGATGTTAAAAGTGCATGTATTAAATGTGTTACTAACATCATTAGGTTCAATTTGATGTGTAGGTTGACTTAGAAAGACTCCATTAACATGATTGTTGAGTTTATGATTTTTGGTTAGCCTTAAATGCGAATTTTGATGCATTAAATGCTTTGCAATGTTGTTTGTAAGTGTTTAGTAGTATTGTATGCATAATTACCTACGAAACGGCGTATTATATGTGTGTGTTAAGTTCCCGAATCATCATTTGCATTTATGAGCATGAAACATTAAATGGTGAGCATTAAATGATCATTCGATGAGATTTCGGTTATTGTAAATGTTGGTTTTGGGTGATGAAATGTGTTTAGTTGTATTCCTCATTAAAATACCTTTCCAACGATGTATGGCATGCGTTTTAAGTGTTTACGGTTCATTAGTTGTGTTAAAATAAAGTTTAGTTCGAGACTTGAACACTTGAAACAGCCCAGGGATCAGCCCACGTGTATTGCCGCGGCGCGGCCCACTTTTGGTATGGCGCGGCATTTGCCTGGTTTGGGGACTATTCAACTTTGCGTTTTCACATTTAATTCTAACTATGCTACGCACCTCCGATTAACATGTAACTTGTCCTAACATGCTCATATATGATTAATTAGCTCAGAAAAATTGTCCGAGACCCGACTGGAACGTGTTAACTTTTTCGTTGACTTTGACTTGACCAAAGTTGACTTTTATTCAAACTTAACCAATACTTTGTTTAATCATTATAACTTTTCCCTTATACTTGATTCTTGCATGAAACTTGACAACTTGATTCACATGCTATATAATCGAGTCGTAACGAGCCATAGGACTAATTGAACAACTTTGATCGACCGTGTTTTACTATTATTGATACGACCTACTTGTTTAGGTCAAGACTAGCATTCGTTCTTGCACACGTTTACTTTGTGAAGTACCTTTATACTCGTAAACTCGAGGTGAGATCATAGTCCCATCTTTTCAACAACTTGTATTCTTTAAATCATGGGATGAGAAACATATACGTTTTATACTTTTATACTTTGAACACAAGTACGGAAACAAACATTCCACATGCGAGTTAGAACAAAAAGCCTCAATTGAATTGTCATTAGTTACACTTGTAGGGTGTAAACGTGAACTTATGTTGTGTGGATCCATACGGGCTTGACGCGCCCTCATTCGGACGGTTCGCTACCGTTAGTGGATGAAATATATTTTCGGGTATAGTGTAGGTTCTAACACTATGATAACGGGGTTCGTAAAACATTTAAGTCTTGATAATTGGGTGCTCATGAACGTACAACAACTTTGGAATGCAAACGATTTGGATAATCAACTTTATATTAAATCTTGTGGTTCAATACAATATACTTACTAAACCTATGATTTCACCAACGATTTTTGTTGACAGTTTCTATATGTTTTCTTAGGTCCTTGAACGCTAAGTGGTACATGCTTCCGCACTCTATTTTGATACTTTCTTGGATGTCGAGTATACATGCATACATGGAGCGTCTTTTGACTTTACTTTAAATTGTGTCGCATAGGTTTCATTTATACTTTTAAATGTTGTAACATAGCTAGTTGTTGAACTACTTTGTAAACCTTGAGACACCTTTATATTTGAAATGAATGCGACATATCTTTGGTCAAACCTTGTTTTAAGGACTTATGACCACGTAACGGGACCTAAGTTGATGGCACCGTCAATGACGATTTTGTCGGGTCATCACATGTGGTATCAGAGCGTTGGTTGTAGGGATTTAGAGTTCATTGGTGTCAACCCCGAGTCATAGGGAGCATTAGTGAGTCTAGACTACAACCGGCATATAGACTTGAAGTAGGACTTGCTTGACTACTTATACATTTATACTTGAACTCTTCTATTCGTATCTAACTCCTATTTCATCTTAATCTCACATTGTTTAATTTGATTGACACACCATCTTGACCTTATGAGGTAATGTCGAATGCACATATGAATTAGGGTAATATAATTGCTGGGATTATATTATGGTGACACATATGGACATTCCGACATTATGACATAAAAAATTTAGGGCGGGTCAAGGAAAATTTTCTCTCTATCTTTATTCCATATCACGATTAGTATTATTGAGAATACTAATCAAAGATATTCTTTTGTCTTGAAGGAACAATGGCTCGTCGAGGTCAATGCAATACTCCTCCTGAAACTCTCGAACATGCTCTTCAACGAATGATAGCCACCTCCGTAGATGCGGCCATGGCCTGTCACTCCTCCAACAACAATAACAACAACCGCAACAACAACAACAACAACAACCATGGAGCCGGTAATTCAAACGAGTGATGCTCCTATAAGAATTTCATGGGGTGCAAACCTCACACTTTCGATGAAACCGGGGGACCGGTTTCTCTCACCCGATGGTTTGAGCAAACAGAAGCCGTCTTTAGCATAAGCAGTTGCCGGGACCAAGACAAGGTCAAGTATTCCACTCACACTTTCGCCGGTATCGCTCTCACTTGGTGGAACACGTTTGTGCAATCGGTGGGTACCGATGAAGCCCACGCTCTCTCCTGGGCCGATTTAAGAGAAAAGATGATCACCGAATACTTCCCACGCGAAGAGACTCGAAGGCTCGAAAATGAGCTAAGAAGTTTAAAAGCGGTCCGAATTGACCTCAAAGCTTATAATCAATGGTTTGCCGAGCTAGCCTTAATGTGTCCAGCTCTCATGACTCCCGAGTCCCTAAGGGTTGAACTTTACATGGATGGCCTCCCTAAGAGCATTAAACACGGGGTAATGTCATCCAAACCCGCTAACCTACAAGAGGCTTTAAAGATGGCCCGCCAATTGATAGAAACGGTGGATGAAATTGATGTGCCGGCACCAAAGGCCGAGGATAAATCGGGTAGCAACAAAAGAAAGTGGGAAGCCTCTCAATCAAGCAACTACAACAACAACAACTTCACCAAGAAGCCCTTCACTTTCGACGGAAAGAAAGGTTATGTCGGAAATCAACCATTTTGCAACAAGTGCCAAAAACATCATTATGGTGAATGTGGCAAGCCATTTTGCATCAAATATCAAAGAAGTGGCCATGTGGCCAACGAGTGTAGAAATACCGCTCCCGTCACTCAAAAGGGGCCCAATGCACTAAAACTAGGTGTTTGTTATGAATGTGGCCAACCGGGTCATTATAAAAATGCATGCCCAAAGAAGAAAGCTAACCCCAATGCACACGGCCGAGCTTTCAACATTAACACCGTGGAGGCCCGAGATGACAATGAACTAGTCACGGGTACGTTTCTTCTCAACAACTCTTATGTTTCTTGCCTATTCAATTCGGGTGCCGATAAGAGCTTTGTATCCAAGACCTTGATTAATTATTTTTGCACTCCACCACTCCCAGTAGATACTACTTACACCATTGAAGTGGCCAACGGGAAACTATTGAGTGCCGAAAAATTTTATCGGGGGTGTACGTTAAACTTATTCGATAAAGAGTTTGAAATTGACTTGATACCCATTGACCTAGGGAGCTTCGATGTAATGATCGGTATGGATTGGTTAGCCAAAACAAAATCTCACACCCTTTGTGATCTTAAAGCAATCCAAATTCCTATCGAGAATTGTGAACCCTTGATTGTCTATGGCGATAAGAGTTGCATCGGACTCAATCTCGTTTCGTGCCTTAAAGTTGAAAAATATCTTCATGAAGGTTGTTTTGCGATCCTAGCCCACGTTAAGAAAGTCGAGACCAATGAGAAGTATATCGATGATGTGCCAATTGTTAGTGACTTTTCTGATGTCTTTCTCGAAGAATTGCCGGGTCTTCAACCTCATCGGCAGGTTGAATTCCAAATCGATCTTATTCTGGGAGCTGCACCTGTAGCACGTGCACCGTATAGACTTGCTCCATCCGAAATGCAAGAATTACAAAGTCAAATTTAAGAACTACTTGACCGTGGTTTTATTCGACCTAGCCATTCACCATGGAGTGCTTCGATTTTATTCGTTAAAAAGAAAGATGGATAGCTACGAATGTGCATCGATTATCGTGAACTAAATAAATTGATGATTAAGAACCAGTATCCTCTTCCACGCATCGACGACCTCTTTGATCAACTACAATTGTAACACCCCGTTTTTCTAAACATGACGCTTGTGGCGTCCTACGGAGTCCAAGAATGAGTATTTAATAGTTTGGATGTAATGAGTTGACCACGTTGGACTTTGGGATGTTTTAAAAGTGAAATTGGAGTACATAAGGTAAACTGTCGAGTTTGAAGGGGGTTTGTCGCGTTCTGGTGTGTCGCGATCCGTGACAAACATGGTCAAAATGCGACAACTTTTGAGGATGATTTCTGTCCATTTTGTCGCGTTTGAATGATGTGTATCGCGTCCTGGTGTTGCGAAACGCGACAATTGTCACTGTAATGACATTTTAACCCATTTTAATGGAATCTTTTGAGGGTGTTTTGGTAATTTCACTTATGGACGGGTTTTATACCCCAAATCAGTTCCAAGGCTCATCTTATCCTCATTTTCACACATCAACACTCTCATCTTCAAACCCTAGAGAGAGAGGAGAGAGTTTAGAGAGAGAGAGAGAGCTCCATTTGGAGAAGAAGAAGGGTGTTTCAGGTCAAACCTCAAGTATTAAGGTTGTTCTACTCATCAACGGCATCATTTTGGCGGTATTGGTAAGTTCTAACTCCGAGTTTCATTGTTTGATTTGAGATTCAATGTTAGGGTTTTGAGGTTGTTAGTTGTAAAACCCATTTAGATGATGAGAGGGTTTATGGAAACTTGTTATTGTTGATACTTGGCGGGTTTTGGGTTGGTTAATGATTTAACCATGTTTAAGGCTTGTAAGTGGTGTATAATCACCAGTGTTAGTGATTATAGAAGTGTTGGAACCACCTTGGGTGTATTTGGGTTGACTAACTTTAAAATGGGTCAAAATTAGGGTTTAGGTGTCAATTTGGGCAAGATTGGTGTTTAACACTTATGATTAGGTTTAATTGGCGTATTAGGACCATTCTTACTTGTGTTAGTGATTATTGGTTAGTTTGAACGCGGTTTGTGCTTGAAAGTGCTTTTGGGTCGAATTTGCACTAGTTGTCAATATGGGTTGGTTTGTAATCTGCCCTAATTGTGTTATTTGTTATGTGATAATGGAATAGGTACGTTCCATTGGCGTTTGCGGATTTTGGTTTGTCATCCATCAAGACTTCAAGGTGAGTGTAAATTTACTATGCACATGTGTATGGGTAAAATGGGTGCGTGTGTGTAGAGTGACCCTTGCTTGGGTTTACTCTATGTTGGTGTGGGTGAATGGACTCCTCTTGTGCTTCGGGTCCATGTGATACGCTTATGCGTTTTGGGTTTTACCCTTGGTGTGGTGATTTAGCTAGCGTTTTGGATAATCCTTTTGGCGATGGGTTGCTAGCATTTGTTGTTGAGGAAATGAATCTCAGTTTGCGCGGATTCATGATGACTCGGGTAGTTCAGTCATCTTGGTGATGAGGTGGTGAATTTCAGGTTGTGCGAATTCACTAAGGCTCGAGTAGTTCGGCCAACCTCGGTTGTTGAAGTGGTGAAGGAGGTGAATCTCGGGTAGTGCGAATTCACTAAGGTCCGGGTAGTTCGGCCAACCTTCATGTGGTTTGGGTTAAGGGGTTAACCTTATTTGTTGTTGTTGATTATATTTATTGTATACGCGTATATACTTATCGTTGTGTTGTAGCATCTTGTGGCGTTAGCTTGGTGATTACATAGCGTGTAGCTACTTTGTGTATGTGCTCTTTTGTAGTTTGTTTACCATGCGGTGCCGGTATGTGTTTATCTTGATGCTTGGTGGTGCGTAAGCATTTTATGCATATGTATGTGTATAGTATCTTTACATTCACTAAGCATTAGCTTACTCTCTCATTGTTGCTATTTTTTATAGGTTCGCATGATTGGCGGCTCGGGTAAGCATGGGGATTAGAGATCTTGACTAGGTTGCTCTAGAAGATCTTGTTCTTGGACTCGATTAGGATTGGGTAGCATAGTCCTAATCACCATGCTCGGTTTTGTTGGAAATTAAAATAGTCAGGTTGTGTTCACCCTTTCGGATATTTAAACTATGTATTAAATGTTTTAAAAGTTTATTGAACTTATTATTTGTGTTAAAGATGTTTCGGAAACATAATTGGGACCTAAATATTAATGTATTAACAAAAACTTTTATGGGCCGATTTAAATACAGGTTGGGTTGTTTCAAGTAGGATCAGAGCATGGTCTAAGGGATTTAGGCGACTTGAGATAGGTGCCTAGACTTAGGCTTTTATGTGTGCTTATTTGTTGCGGACTTGTAGGTGAACGGGTCGGACGGGAACTTGGTTAGTGCCTTAGCGTGTAGGTGAACAAACTAAGATTTTGGCTTATGTTGTGATGTAATTCTTGCGTGTGCTTATAACGCGTAGAATTTTTGGTTGTGTTGGGTTATATCATCAAGCAAGGCGGTCATTATACTAACGAGTCGATACAGCGTGTGTGCGTAATAAAGACTTATAAGCCTTATTACGGGTGCAAATCGTGTCTAACAAGTGATGTACAACGAGTGTTTAGCAAGATGTGGCAGTGTTGTGTGTGTGGTTTATACGTTCGTGGACTAATCGTTTGTATTCTTTAGAATGACGACACGAAACGAGATCGAGACGAATAACGATGAGTTTAACGCTAGAGTTGCAGCCACCGTTGTGGAGCAAATGGGAGCGTTTCGAGAAGAAATGGATAGGAAGTATTCTGAAATTCAAAGTAGGGGTGAAATGGAGTGTTGTCATAAGAGCTTCATGAGGACTATACCCCCGATGTATGACAGGAAACCGGATCCTTAGGTAAGTACAACATGGATCTCAGATGTCGAATGGTGTTTTCGTACTATTGATTGCCCTCCGGAGAATATGACAAGACTCGCTACTCGCTTGTTGCGGGGTAGGGCGAAGGATTGGTTAGATGGTAAGATTGATCTTGTTGGTGGTGAGCCGTTTATGGCATTATCGTGAGACGAATTTAAGGAGGAATTCTTCGAGGAGTTCCGGACTGGAGCCGACTTGATAGAATTACGTGATGAGTTACGAAATTTGCGACAAGGATCTATAGACTTGAATACTCTCAAGACGACCTTTATGGGGAAGGCTCATTGTTGCCCGGAGTATATGGGAAATGATCGTATGTTGATGGAAGATTTCTATCGAACCCTGAATGATAACTTGAAGAATAAAATTAGTAGGGGTCAAGCGAAGTCATTTGCGGAGTTATTCGCAGTGGCTAGGGGTTTTGAATGGTATTCGCGATCAAAGATGTGTGAGCCTTCAAGTAAGAGAAGGGTTGATTCGTACGGCGCCCCAAGTAAGAAAAATAAGGGTGCAAGTGCGAGTATGGGTAATGTGGGTAAAGGCATGATGGATTTTCGTGCACCTAGATGTTTCAATTGTGGTGTTAGGTGTCACGACCCGCAAAATTTCGACTAATTTTAAATCAAACTCTCGATATGATTTAATATTTTTGACACGATAAGCAAAGTCTGATAGGTTGAGTCTCAAAAATTTTGAACTGTTTCATATATTCATTTGACCTTCGACTGTTCTCGATAATTCACGAACCACTATCTGTAAATAAATACATTATATATTTAAATATAAATATTAATTTGAAATAGAAACTTATATGATTTAATTCATTTGTGTAAATAAAATAATATATGATATTAGTATAATATATATATATATATATATATATATATATATATATATATATATATATATATATATATATATATATATATATATATGAATTAAAAATTATTTAATAAACGCTCGTAGCACTCGTTTGTCATCTTGATAGTTATTAAGCAAGTTAAATTCGAACTTATATGATTTTAAAATAAACGGAAGATCCGAAAATGAGTTCTATAAATTTTAGGCTTGCTAAAAATGTATTTAAGATCTAGTTATTATATTTTAACACTTTTTATATTTTACCCAGAATCGAGCGGGACAGTTGATGTAATTTATATTTAATAAATTAATGATCGAATTTTATACCATAATGACTAAAATAAATAAAGGAATTTAATTTAAAATTTTGGGATTTTTTTGAGAACTTTAATTTCGCCACTGAGTAACAACGGGGTACGAAATAATAGTCCATTAAACTGTCGGTAGCATACCGACAATAAACCTTCACGTGAATTGAATTATTAATAGTGATATGACTGTGTTTGTTTCATGTCATCATCACTTACATATTAAATATACATATATGCATATGCAAATTGAGAATTCCCTGCTTCCTTATTACTTTCCAAACCACTAGGCCCTCACCACTTTTATATTAATCCACAATTTTATTTCATTTAGTTTTCATCTTTTCCTCATCTATTTCTTGCTTACTTTTGGTTTTCTGATCAAAGAAAGAACTAGCATGAATAGTATTTGATTACACAACCGTTCTTTTACACAAAGTGTAGATTATTCATCTACGTTAAGGTATTATTTTTTATACAACTTAAAACCCTTCTATCCAGGATGTTTAATTAATTTACCCGGTAAAGTTGACTTTGAAACATGTATGGGAAATATAGACCATTAAATGTTATCCGTTAAACCGTGAAATTGATTCATCAAAACCACCTTTTTCAAACCCACAACCACTTCCATGATTACCCTCATCACCACCTTGTAAACAAATAAATATCGAAACCCATCTTGTCAATCACTGGTTGCTGCAAATTTTATGATTTTCTTTTTGTTTCAACTTCTGATACAACCCCCAACGAACCACTACCATCATCGAGAGAATGATAGTATTAGTTATTATTATGATTCAAAAACTTTCCAACTCCAACATCATTAACCTACAACACCCATTACTGTTACTGTTTTCATTTGAATATCATACGCTACTAATCACCATCATCGATCACCGCTAGCTGCTATGTTATTGTTTCTGTCTTCGACTTACAACAACACCCGTATCATCACCTTTCTCCATCCCTCACTTTTCTCAATTTCAAACCACCACCTTCTTAATCACCAAACATCTACGATCAACTGCTACGCTATCATTTTTGTTTTCTTTTGAAACCCCACCGGAGCACCATCACCAAACACCTTCGATCACCATATTTTTTTTCGTTGTTTATGTATTTCTGTTTCTAAACGTGTACCTCTCGACACTCACTAATGTTACTATTCCCATTATTGTTGTCTATCCAACCCAGTATCCTCATCACCTTGTAACCACCACCAACATCGATAATCATCATTTAAACACTACTGTAAACGACTACTTTGTAAAACATCACCATCGCTGCTGCAGTTATATTTATAGTTTTGTTTCTGTTGAAGTTTAATAAAGAAGAAAATGATGTGTTTGTGTTTTCAAAGAACCCCACCACTATTGCTGGTCGACTGATTCAAATATCGATAGATACATGTTCTTAAACTTGGGCCATATTATTTTCTTCGAATTTCTGTTGGGCCGTGATTCTTTAAACTATTGGGCCAAGTTTTCCCTTTACTACTTGGGCCGATGTAATTGGGACTCATAAAATAGATTAACGTTAATTGAGCTGTTGGACTTTTACTAGCGAGGTGATATTCATGAAACCCATCGATCACCCAAATTTCTATTTCGTTTTCTGTTATTAAAAGGTAATGAAGATTATGATGATGAATATAAGGATACGCGTATGATAATGATGATTGATATATACAATGAGTATGAATAAGGATGAATGAGGTGATGCTTCGTTGTGATGAGAACAATAAGATAAATAATGACGATGATAAATAGAATAGATGATGAATAATTCTGGGTCTTAGTTTTTGAAGAAGAAAATGAAACAGATATAAATGGTTTAATTAATTTTAGGCTGTGAATAAATCAGAAAAACATGGGTAGCGAGATAGTTAAGGGTATGGGTGTTGAACGAGAGGTCTCGAGTTCAAAACCGGGCTTGGGCATTTTTTAGAACTACTTCTTTGAGGCAGTTATTTATTTATTTACTTATCATTATTATTATTCTTATCATTATTATCATTATAGTTATTAAAATAAATGTTAGTATTATTATTATTATTAGTAAAATCATTATTTTTATAGTTATTATTATTAGTAGTATCATTATCATTATCATTATCATTATCATTATCATTAATATTATTATTATTATTATTATTATTATTATTATTATTATTATTATTATTATTATTATTATTATTATTATTATTATTATTATTATTACTTTTATATTAACAATATTATTATAACAAATAAATATTTTCTATATAAGAGTATATATATTACAACTACCATAATATTACATATAATTATATATATTAAGATTATTTATATAAATATTTACATATAACAAATTATTGATTTTAAATATAATATTAAAATATATAAATATTAACTATTTTAAATATATACAATTTAAATATATATATATGATATATAATTTAAGATATAATATATGAATTTATTTGATTACAATTATATGTGTTATATATATATATATATATATATATATATATATATATATATATATATATATATATATATATATATATATATATATAATCTAGGTTCGTGAATCCGAGGCCAACCATGCACTGTTCAGTTCTGTCGAATGCATATTTTTACAATAAAATATCGTATTGTGAGTTTCATTTGCTCCCTTTTTAAATGCTTTTGCAATATATATTTTTGGGCCGAAAATACATGCGCTGCTTTTATAAATGTGTTATGAAATAGACACAAGTACTTGAAACTACATTCTATGGTTGGATTATTTTACCGGATATCACCTTTTTTAGCTTGGTAGCCTAAGAATTGGTGTTTATTATAATTGCCACCAATTGACGCTGTGACGACCCAGAAATTTTTGATCAAATTTAAACTTGATCTTTGTATGAATTCGACACGATAAGCAGAGACTGTAATACTGAGTCTCAAAATTTTGTAATTATATTCATGTAATCAATTACCTTTGACCGTGCTCGACAATTCACGAACAATTGTTGTAATAAACATGTGAACAAATATATATATATATATACATATATGATTTTTGTACATAAATAATATACTATGTATATTGTGAATATGTTATAGGAATATTACATAACTAATAATATGTAATATATTGTATGTAATTACAAGTTGAAGTTATAATTGCTAGGTTAATATTATTATCATTATTTTATTTTAATATTTGTATCATTAATAATATTATTATTATTATTACCATTACTTTTATTATTATTATTAGTATGAATTTTGATAAAATTAATATTAATACAATTAGTAGTATTATTATTATTATTATTATTATTATTATTATTATTATTATTATTATTATTATTAATTTTATCATTATTAGTTTTCTTATTAAAAAAGTTAATAACACTAATGGATAATATTAATAAATATATAATCAGTAATTTATATTATGGAATTTAATATAACATATATATGTAAATACATTAATACTCCGTATATACATGAAGGTACAGATATACTTCATATATAAATACATATATTTGTGTATTCTATTTAATGTCTCAATCTTGCTGTTGAAATTGTTTAGCTAAATAAATAAGATGTCAACTTCAATTCACAGTCAAGATCCAAAGTTTGTACAAATCAAATCCCAAGTTTTAATCGTATATGAATCTGTTAGAAGTCCCATTCAACTTTTTATTTTCTTTATCTATTTTCTGTACCTGCTGATTCTTCTGGTTGAGTGTAATTGCTATAAGACAAACAAGATATTCAATAAGTCATCCAATAATCTATCTCATTATCACCAAACCATTACAGCTGTTATACAATGAATTAACAGAAGATTTGAAAGATACCAGACGACTACATGTTATGACCTTGTATATTTGAAAAACATTCTCAACCTTCACCATCGTCTTCCATACTTTTCTCTATATTTATTTTGTTGTGCTGCTCTAACCATTGTCGTACGCATCTATTTTCAGTTAACTATCAAAACCAAACCATCACCACCCTTGAACTGTCATCACCACCTTTATTAAACCCACCACTATCACCACCCGTGAACACCAAAAACTGTCACCCTAAAACTACCCATAGACCTTCACCACTACTCGCATCCTGTTGCACTATTCCGAGGGCTAGAGCAACATCAAAAACATAGAAGAAACCATCACCTATACCACTCAAACAACCACTCGTTCGAGTCATCTTTCTGTTTTGTATCGATAACCAAATGACCACCACATACAACTCTATATTCTCTACTATATTGATCACGCTCTATATGAAAGATCACAAATCCAAAACTCACTATTATCTAGTCTGCCATGTACTTGTTTTGTTGTTGTTTCTTCAAAATGTTGCTGCAACTTCTTGTTTTCGATGAACCAAAGAAAGAATCGTTTAAAGCTATGTAATTACCACTCACACAAGTTGGGGTGGTTTGCATTTAAACAAAGAATTTAAATGATCAAATGGTGGGCTATGGGAAATTAATAATTGGTCGAGTGGGGTAAACAGATGGAATATCTATCCACTATGTCGATTAAAGGAATCCCAAGATGATAATGCCACATTAATAATTACAACTATAAGTAGTGGGTGAATCAAAAGGCGTATTATATTTTTCACTTCTACCTAGAAATCTTGGAATCAAGCATCGCATGGCAGACAAAAGGTGGTCATGTTCCACACTATTAAATTAGCTTTGTTGAATTATGTAAAGCACATGATTATGATATGAGGATTAAGATAATAATTATATATTAGTGATAGTGATATTCCTTGCTAATCGTGATATTAAACTGAGAGTTACAGAGATCATATAGGCCAGGAATTAAAACTTCTACTGATTGGGCCGATGAAAATTTGAGCCTGTTTCAGTTTCTGTGTTGGGCCGAAATAACTTGGTCCAACGGAGCAGAAGGCTAACTGGAGGTTTGTCGAATTAAAATCATGAATGTAGCTAATGATGGGTAGATTAATGAATGATAATGATGATGCTTATGTGACCATTATACATGATAAAGGTGATTAGGGTTCGATGATAATTAGAATAAGGATTGGTGATGGAGGCGACTGTGATGATGTAAGATGATGGATGCTTCGATGATGATATAACAACGATGATAATGATGGTATAATGGCGAGATTAGATGATGTCTAAATAGAAAACGATGATGATGATTATCAATATGACAATATGATGATGTAGATTATGGTGGAAGACGATGATATGATGTCGATGATGATAAATCAATGATAATGGTGATATTACGTTGATGATGATCACCACCACAATCACCTTGTGACTTACCTGTTTCCTTTTCTAACTTCGATCAAGAACATACTACTTATATTTGTTAAATGGGCCGTAATCCTATTATTATTAATTGGGCTAGTGACTTTTAAGGCTTGTGAAATATGTGTTAGGCCGAAAAGAAAAAAATAACGAGTTAAATATATATTGGGTCGGTTTAAGTTCAGAAAAATCGAATTGGCTGAATGGTTTAATGTGAGTATGGGGTAATGAGAGGTCGTGGGTTCGAGTCATGGCAGAGACAGTTTTATTTTTGAAGCTTTTCCTTTAAGGTTCGTGAATCCGAGGCCAACCCTATACTTGTTCAATGACGTCATATGTATTTTACTACAAAATACAGTATGGTACGAAAGAAATCTTCCGATATGCATTTGCTCATTTTACATGGAGTCGTTCATGGCATATAGAGGTTAGAACCTCGCAATGGGACCAACTGTTAAAGACTTCGTCCAGATGGATTAGGACGGGTTACTACAGGTGGTATCAGAGCTGGTATAACCGCGTCCATGTGTGGCGGGTTAGTCATAAAGGAGGTTCTTACAGTGTGACCTGTGGCGAAGCATTCGCTCTTACTCCTTGCGATCCCTTACGAAGGTTGGCAGTAGCCGAGAGGCAGGCCCTAAAATCAGTATCTGAGGTACACTCAGTGGTCACCAGGAGGTTAGCTGGGAAGGCACTGGGTGGGACGATGGTTGTCCCCACTGTAACTACAGGTGGTATCAGAGCGGTGGTTTTAGCGAACCAGGTCTTGCATTAGTGTGTCTAACTGATAGTTGTTTAGATGCATTAGTGAGTCTGGACTTCGACAATATCTGCATGTCAAAAGTTTTGCTTATCATTTCGTGTCCAAAATTACCTGCTTATCATTCTTAATCTAGACATATCTTACTGCCTGGATTGCATGAATAGTGTACAGACAAAAATTCATATCTTAGCGTATCTATTACTATAGATCTTTCCTGACAGCTTTCGCAGATTCCTCTGTAACTTATGGGATTTTAGTATTATATATGCATATGTAAATTATGTATTGCAGGGTACTAATCTACATCCTATAATCTATTTCTTATCAAAAATCCTTCATCTGATAGTACGAGATGAATCCCTCAACCAGTTCGAATTCCTCAGATACCGACAGCTATTCCGATATGGAGTTTAACCTAAGCTCCAAAAGCAGTGTTACCAGAATGAACCAACCAATCATCCATCCCCAATTCATCTGATGAATTCGTGGTCGACTTAATCAATGGAGACGCGAAGAAGACGATCCCTTCCACCAACCGAATTCATCTCTTGGCGATGAACCTGAAGCACTTACCGGCAAACCTGTTCGTAATATTATTTTCTCTCTCATTTCCAGAATATCTCGCCACGATTATATTCTATCTAAAATTCTAAACCTTATTCATCCACTCATTCCTACCGACAATTATCCTGGAGTAATAAGTCAACGAGCTTCGCGTCCGAGTTGTAGCCTTGAAAATATGGTGCAAAACGTACCAGCTTCAGCAACATCCGCATCACACGTCTCGACATCACAATCTATACCTCGAACATCAACATCATACACACCATAGATACCAAGGAGTACCAATAATAATGAACGATGAAGTATTGATCCATAACTTCATTAATATTCTGCGAAAAATATACGGCTTCTAATAGTTTTAGAGATTACTTATTCTAGCTCAAACCGAAAAGCAAATGAGATTAATATCATATTAACTCATTAAATCCATGATTTCATTTGAAGAAAATATATATGTATATATGTTTTCATAAAGATTATAATTAAAAATTCTTTCGTACAAACTGTTAATGGTGAAAATATTTTAACGGGTAGGTAATACCTGAGGAATATTTAGATTTCACATTAATAAGTTACACTGTACATTCTTCAATTTAGATTCAGCAGTCATTAACAATACTGCTCAAATCCACACATATACGTATCCGTTCACCAAAGAATAACCGTTTTCATTCCAATTCAATTTCATATACGAGTTTCTGCCGATCAAAATCCAAGTCAAGATTTGACAAGTGGCATAATAAAGAAAATAATGAACAAAATAAAATTGATTAGTAACCAATTAATTAACTACGTAAAATTTTAAACCTATACTAACCAAATCCTAGCAAACTGTTCCTAGCTAACTGTTCCTATATCAGTAATAACTATTTCCATATAATATATTAGTATTGGTTGAACTATTGCACTATTGGACTACTAATATTGGACTACTATAATTAGGCAATTAAAACGTATTAAAAGAGTAGGAAATATTAATTATAACTCATTTTGATTTAAAATATCGTTAATAAGTTACACCTTCTACAGTTAAACATTTCTTCAAGTTTGCCACTTAATTTCTTCTTAAACCTCATTTGTATCTTGATAATTACAATCTGCGTTAAACCTTTCATGATCCTTGAAAACACCTCAATTGAGAGAACGAACCAACAGAACTTCATCTACGAAAGGAAAGATTTATGCACATAGTTATGCACCTGAAAAACCCTCGGACACTGAGTGAACATTTAACACGTAGCTATGCTAATTCCTTTAGTGTTATTATTACCCAAAATAACTTGGTAATCCCTTTCAAAGTAGCAAATTTTGTCACAGCTCCAACGAGTTAATTTCGACTTTTCGTTCGAAACAACCTTATTATAACCTTGAATTATATGCGTGCTCTTTTATTGTTACCGGGGAACCTTTTATATTCCACCATATTACCATCAGCGTTTAATCATCTAAAAACACAATTCTCGTGAAAACACCTCGGATTGATAACCGACGATTCAAATATGGCTGCATTAAATGCAGACGAAACAGTAAAATTGTAGATGGCCTGAATGGCTAAGAGTTTGATGATAAAGAATGGAGTGTAGAGAACGCTCGATTAAAAATTTGGTACTGAAAAAACGAATTGAGCTAACCATGAAGGCGACCAAGGACAAATACAAGGACCAAACCCTATATTCAAAGAATCCAGGTAATTCTAGACCCGCCAAAATCTTTAGAGAATATCTTGCTCCAAAGTCATGTTAAAATCTTGCGGAAAATTTTTCATCATCAACTTTCGAACTTAGAAATTACAAAATATCATCATAAATATCTTCGATATTTCTAAAGATATTTTCATAAATATTCTCGTCCGAAATTATATACCTCTTCGTGCCTTTTGTATTACATTATATTGGGAACTTCTGTAAAATCTAAGTATAAATTACGAATGAATTGTGGAGAAGTGTTGGGAATTGAAGCATGGGTTAGTATAATATAAAGATGCCCGGCCAACGTGATTATATTATAGTAAATCATGCTGAGTTTCTAATGAAACGTGATGATGGTCCACAGTAGATCATACCATCATCATGTGTCATGTTACATAACTCTTTCATTCTAAATAACCTCTGAACATATCAAGAAAATATATTCTTGATAATTCTATTCTCAGTGATTCTGGTAATTTGATAAATCAAATCGTGTTATTACGTTCTTTCTTGATTAGAACATTAAGTTCATTCGAAACTCTATACTTACGAATTCTGGACCGTTACTCGCCTTACTAGAGGTCGAGAAGAGAAGAAAAAGGCAAAGAACTCTGAAACATAAGGGAAGGTATAAAACCCGACAACAACGCAGAAATCACAAACCGTGTACATTAATACGAATAGCAATATAAAGACACGGGAGTATGATAAACACAATAACCCCAGGGTAGTAGTAGAAGTGAATAGATTCCTCCGGTGGTAAATGGAAAAGAAGAATGACAGATACGATAGTTAGGAAAATATCAAGAATCGGAACTGGATGGAGCATTTTCACAATATTTTGGAAGTAGGAATAGAGGAAGAAATTATAAGAATGGTGAGAATAATGGAACGGAAGAAGTTTAATTTATAATGGAAATATCAGACATAGCAATCGAGGCAGATCATCGCATTTAATTGAAGAGATCTTAATCTCCTTATTCACCGAAGAATCAGATCTCACTCAAGATTTCAAAGATTTTTTTTTTTTAAATTCCTTGAATTTCAGAAATCCGCCGTAACTATGTCAAAAAGTTAAATCTCTATCTCAATCTTTTGTGATAGCTTCACTTGTACGCTTCGAGTAATCGAGTCGTTTTATTCAAATTATTCAATAATGATAAAACTCTATTTATCAACTCATATTCGTCATGAAAACAGTTTTATTGTTAGACATGACCACCTCACTCAAATTTCGGGATGAAATTTCTTTAACGGGTAGGTACTGTGACGACCCGGAAATTTTTGATCAAATTTAAACTTGATCTTTGTATGAATTCGACACGATAAGCAGAGAATGTAATACTGAGTCTCAAAATTTTGAAATTATATTCATGTAATTGATGTTTTAGCAGAGTAGTATATAAAATAGCTTATATTTTTACAGAAAATACTATTAAATACGATACAATTTTACACAAGATATTTATTTATTTATAGAATGGATATACTTAAACCTTGCTACAACACTTATAGGCAGTGTACCTAATCGTACAGTAGTGTAGTTTTTAGTAAGTCCGGTTCGTTCCACAGGGAATCTTTTTAAACAAAGCTTAACGCTATATTAGTTTACTTTTATAAAAATACAAATATATATATATATATATATATATATATATATATATATATATATATATATATATATATATATATATATATATATATATATATATAAGTAATATTATTATTATAAAGGGGGGTTTTTACCGTTTAATGACCGGTTTGTCGATTTTAAAACTTTAGTCGCAGTTAAAACCAAATGTAAAATATTAAAAATAAATACAAGACTTAAATTAAAGCATGAAGTAAATAACGATAATGAAATTGCGAATAATAAAAGTGCGATAAAATAAACTTGCGATAATTAAAAAGTACGATAATTAAAAGTGCAATTAAATACAATAACAATAAAAATGCGATAATTAGAAGTGCAATTAAATATAAAATAAAGGAAATTAAATATGAAATAAAAGAATTATGCTTATTTAAGCTTCCGTAATCATGATGTTTGACGTGTTGATTTTAGTTTTATGCCCATGGGTTAATTGTCCTTTGTCCTGGATTATTTAATATGTCCGTCTGGTTTTTGTCCATAACAGTCCATCAGTCATAAATATAAAGTGCGAGTGTCCTCGTCAAATTATCCTTATACCCAAAGTTAAATATTCCAACTAATTGGGGACTTAAACTGTAACAAGATTTTAATACTTTGTTTAATAATTACACCAGGATGTCGACTGAGTGTAACCCAAGGTTTTAATATTTTGTTATCAATTATACCAAGTGTCCTTGTACATAATTTCACCCCTGTTCTAATTATTCTAGTGACTATTAATCCATTCCCGTGTCCGGTTAAATGAACGATTATTTATACATATAAATACCCCGCCCATCGTGTCCGATCGAGTGTATATGGTAATTTATAGGGATGCCCAATTGTAAATCTTTATATTAACATTAACAAACTACCATTTAGTTAAACAAATATAAAGCCCATTAATAGCCCATAGTCTAATTTCCACAAGTGTCGTTCTTTTGTCCAAACCCCAATTATGGTACAAAGTCCAATTACCCAATTTTAGTAATTAGCCCAACATCATGATTACTTCGGATTAAATAAGCATAATAATAACTTAGCTATGAGACATTAAATTAAAAAGGTTGAACATAACTTACAATGATTAAAAATAGCGTAGCGTTACACGGACAGAATTTCGACTTACACCCTTACAACATTCGCTAACATACCCTTATTATTAGAATTATAATTAAAATTAAAATTAAAATATAAATATAAATATTTACGTAGTATTATGAGAGAAGAAGAAAAAGATGATGAAAAATGCTCAGAATTCGGTTGCTTTTATAGGGACTTTCAAAACTTGGGGCTCCGCGACTCGCGGCATTTTTGGCCTTCAAACTCTGCGAGTCGCGGAGATTGAAATTACAGCTCAGTCCAGTTTGGAGTCTTTCTTGCCGATGGTTTTTATTATTTATTATAATATATAAATAATTATAAGAATTATTTAAATATTATATTATATTTATGTGCATAGTTGACTTGTAATTTTTAGTCCGTTGCGTCGAGCGTTGAGAGTTGACTCTGGTTCCGGTTCCGGATTTTCGAACGTCCTTGCGTACAATTTAATATCTTGTACTTTGCGTTTTGAATCTTGTACTCTTGTAATTTCGAGACGTTTCTTATCAATAATTGGAACCTCTTTGATTGTATTTTGTACTTTTGAGCTTTTTGGTCGTTTGCGTCTTCAATTCGTCGAATCTGTCTTTTGTCTTCACCTTTTATTATTTAAACGAATATCACTTGTAAATAGAACAATTGCAACTAAAAGCTTGTCTTTCTTGAGGAATAATGCTATGAAATATATGTTCGTTTTTAGCATTATCAAATATTCCCACACTTGAGCGTTGCTTGTCCTCAAGCAATATCGTCTTGAAATACTAGAATCACTTCTTTATTCTTCACACTTTGTACATCAGTGATTTCTATACGGTGGTATAAACAATGGTAGTAACGATATGGCTTACAGTCCCACATGACTATAAAAATTTAGATCCATTAAGGAAATTGGATCTTTATGAAAACATTTGATCTTTTGAAAATTAAATCTAGTTTTTACCCTAGATAAGTTTTCCGGAATAACCCTTTACCGGTGTTTGCAAAATATTTTTGTGGGTTTGGTGGGTTTCAGATTTGAAAATTTTAGCTCAAAACTTGCGGTTTTGTGTCACCTACTTGCTAACCTTGTATTTGGGAAGCAACACGTCCAGTTTACTTGCTCCGTATATTACCTTTCGGTAAACTACCGTCCGGTTGTAAAGGAAAGCGTTGAACAAGCAACTGTTAAGGCAATGTCCCCTGACATGCTTTTAATTATGGTCTATAACGTGTCAGACGCAATTACTATCCTTTGTAGGAGCAATAGTAAAGCTCACCCTCATAATTTTTCGGTTTGGCACAAGGTCTTGTCTTTGACCACTATGCAACCACCGTTCTTACGGTTGACACCCGATTTAGTTCAGGTGACCTAATGAATTCCAGGTGAATTCCTAGAATTTTACGTTCAATGGTAATGAACACTTTGAAAATAGGGTTTTCAGAAAACAAATCGGTTTGTAATTTTGATCAAAATATTTTCTCGTTCAAGCTCGAGTTTAGATATCATTGAATTCCATGAGTTTGAATTCTCAATCTTTAAGGTCAATCTCTAGGATTGAGTAATATCAGGCTTAAAAGCTGATTTTTAATCTTTAAGGAGATTATCTTTTCTGGGGATCTGATTCATTAGTCTTATCAAGCTAATTTGCACGGTGCCCCCCCATTGTACGAGATAAATCCTTCTCATGGTTAGGATAAATCTGACCACTTGGCGACCCTGTTTAATGCTGAGGTCCGTGGATTTCCTGCTGATTTTAGTGATGACTTTTCTAGATTTTTCGTCAACCTACAGCTGGTCTGGACGACAACTTCATGACCTAAATCAAGAAGCGCGTGTCTTTTTCGGAAGACTTTACTTCCTTTTAATGATGGAATTGATTCATCGTGTAGATCCATCTCTTCTTTTCTTTCATCGGGTAAAACAGTTTATTTTAGTTCAAAGCAAAAGTATTTTCAGTTATTTGTTACAGATATATGTGACATATGTTTAAGATAACTTGGTAAATTTTCCCACACTTGGCTTTTATTTTCCTTTTTATCGTCCTCTATTCCATTTTAAATGAATTTTAACATTTTGGTTTGTTTCTCAATTTATGTCCTTTCCGAGGTAACAATAATTTCGGTGTTAAAACCTAGTTTTATCGTTCATAAATATGTATAAACATGATTTTGAGTTCATTTAATTGAAAATTTTGAAAAACTTTACTAGAATTGGGTAGTCAGTATATAAGACTAGGGCTGTTCTTTATTATCAGAGAGCACTAGATTCTAATACAACTACTGCTTTACTAGTATTTTTAATGGTAACCAAGTGTTTAAGATAAAAATTTTAAAATCAGAAATAATTTAACCCCTTCCCACACTTAAGATCTTGCAATGCCCTCATTTGCAAGAAATCAGTAACAATTTAAATTATTGAGGGTGATTTGTGTGAAAATGATTAAATTTTTACCAAAGTTTCCAAATATATTGGCGTTTGTTTGCTGAATGATAAATGGTGCACATCATTTGTTCATTCCGTCTTGTTGTTATTTCACATATATTTTGCATCTTGTCGTCAAAATTAGTTACTTTTGCTGAACTTAATGCCAGTTTTTGAAAATGCGTTGTTTTACCCTGTTGTGTACATAAGATAAACTGCAAACATATATATATATTTTTGAAGTTTGGTATATTACCCCACATTCAAAAATTATTAAAATCTAAGAATAAAAGTTAGACAATTATAAAAACTATTACAATATTAACAAAAGTATTAAACGTATCAATCATTACAAATTACAAAAAAAAAAAATAATAATAATTAGACTAGGGATGATATTGATACCAATAGGGGTTCCAGGCATAACCATAGGTGCTATAGAATGCTTCGGCAGGGTTATACGTAGGATACGGTGGCTGCATCTCTATAGACCAGGGAGGGAAGATGGGTTTCGGTGTAGGAATATAGTTTCTACCTATATGTTGGCAATGAGCTATGATTTGGTTCTGATGAACTTGCCAATCTTCAAATGCTCTCTGTCTAGCATTTTCGTACTCCTGAGAAGCTATAAACCTTTGCATTTCTTGCATCTCATTCCCCCCTCCTACCTTACCTTGCTGTTGGTTTCTCTCAACCTGTGGATGTCTACCATGGTATTGTACTGCGGCGTTATTTCGCCTCTTCAAAACTTTCGCACCATGGTATACATTTAACCCTATAGTATCGCGGGGTTCTGGTTCTTCTACTAATAATCCCCCCGACTTATATCCACACCGAGATATTCACCAATCAAAGTAATAAAAATACCACCTCCTATTATGCTATGTGGTCTCATCCCCCTAACCATAGCTGATAAATAATAACCCACACAATATGGTATACTTACAGCGCTTTGTGGGTCTCGAATACACATATGGTAAAACAAATCCTGTTCATTTACCTTTTCCTTGTTCTTACCTCTTTGTGTAATCAAATTAGCTAAAAACCTATGAATCACTCTTAATTCGGCTCTATCTATATCCAAATAAGAGTAATTTCCCCCTTTGAAACGGTGATGGCTTGTCATTTGACTCCACACACCGTGTGTATCAAAATTTTCATCTATCTTTCTACCGTTTAGTATCAACCCTCTACAATCGGCAGATGCTAACTCCTCAGGCGTATATATATGTAAAGCCTGAGCCATGTCTAGTAAAGACATGTGGCGCATCGAACCGCCTAACAAAAATCTAATAAAAGAACGATCGGTTAAACTAGCTACCCGATCATTCAACTCTATACTACACAACAATTCTTCACACCATACTTTATATACAGGTCTACGCATGGTAAATAAACGTACCCAGTCATTAAAAGTAGAATTACCATACCTCTGTACAAGTAATTCCCTAATTGGCCCGGCCAATTCTACAGCTTCTAAGGGTCCCCATTCTATGACCCTCGGTACCTCAACAACCTTAGAATGAAGAGTATGCAAACCCCTTTGATATTTTGGATAATCTATCCAAAGTCTGTCAAATCTCAGGTTCAGGTGTAACTCTTCCAAGTGCATATCAGAAAAGGTCATGACTGGATGAGGTATATCCTGCTTGTAGTAGTTATCCACCTCCTGTTGTTCCGCATTCTCAGCAGGAGCATTGCGGGCTTGGGATGAAGATTCACCCCTTTCAGTCTGCAAAACACATCAAACACAATTTTTGTGCATCCAAATATGCATTAGTGTCAGCAAAATCATCAATCAAAATAATTACAATGACATGATCAATTTATATCAAACTTAAGCTCATTTTCATATTTTCATCAAATGTACACTTTTTCAAAATAGCATATACGAAAATGTTTGCCAAGTTCATAAGCATTCAACTCAAATAACATGTCAAAATAATCATTACTAGCAATTAAACAAGTTTCAAATGGCATTATCTCTCAAAAATCAAGTTCATGAATTTTAGACTTGAAAAAGTCCACTTTAATTCTCAAAATCATGTTTAGGCTCAAAGTTTGTATCATTTAACTACCTAGACATGTTACACTACTTAATTTAGCAATAATTCATGACAAAAATTGGCCATAACCTGTTTATATCAAAAAGCCCCAAATTTGCTCAAGAACACAAACCCTAGATTACTCAAAATTTGAAGTTTAAGGCTTCTAATCATGTTAAATAGCATTAATCTAGGTTATGCAAGCATAATACATAAACAATTTAAGCATAATTACACTAAAAAGCATCAAAATCAAATTGGGGAAAGAATTGCTCAAGAACACCAAATTTCGGATTAAATGGTGTTTAGGTGTAGAAATTTACCGTTTTTCTTGAGTAATTCCTAGATAGCATCCTTCTCAACATGATTTTAGTAAAAAATTTGGTGATTAACGGTTAAAAATTGTGATTTTGGGGGTGTTTTTGGGTGTTTTTTCGGAGTATTTCGCAGTGTTTTCTGTTTTGGGGGTGTGGACTGATCAGTTTGTGCGTTTATATTTTTTTTCTGTATTTTGGTCCTCCCGCGACTCGCGGTGTTTGGACCCTTCAAACGCCGCGAGTCGCGGAGTTTGGTATATTTTTTTTTTTTTTAATCTTTAACTTATAAAACAATTAAGTACTTAATTTTAAATTTTTGTTTCCCTTGTTATTTAGGACGAGGTCGTTTCGGATCGATGTCCTAGTCCGTCCCTCGACAAAATTTTAAAATTTGTCTTTTTGTAGCGATTGTTTTAAAAGCTAAGATTTTTGGGTTTTTTTAATGTTTTTGGCATACTTTAATTCAATAAGATTAAAAATAATGATAATAAAAGTTCTCGTCCCTCCCTCGGGTAAAGCAATTTCGGTTCAAAGACCTAGTCTTCAACTTACGACGAATTTTAAAAATCATATTTTTAACTTAATGAGATAAAGTAAATTTTTGTTTTTAAATTCACACAATTTAAATATAAAATTCAAAATTATTATTAAAAATTCACACCAAACTTAAAACTTAAAATGCATAAAATTAAAAATTCATATTTTAAAAATTAAAAATTCATATTATAAATTCACACCAAACTTATTTTAATTTTTCAAATATTTACAATTTTAAAAATATTGTTTTTACAAAGTTTACAATATTAATTTAAGATTTATATATTAATTTTAAAAACATGGTAAAAATAAAATTAAAAATCTTTTTGGCTTTTTATCCCACTTTAATCAATCAAATATTATCAAAAATATGCACCCCTCTTTTCGGTAAAGTAATTTCGGTTCCAAGACCTAATTTAACTCATGACGAATTTTTGAAATATTTTGCGTTGATTGATTAAAGATATTTATACCTTAAGAATAAACGTTAAATTTCGCAGTGATGTAATAAATTTTTGTATGATATCAATAATTTCGGTCGCCAAACCTAATTTTATTCAATACCAATTTAATACTTTTTAGCGAACAAATTAGCGTTTATTATCAAAAGGTTAAAAATAAAAAAAAAAAATAAAAACTGTACAGACATACCTGTGAAATAGATTTCTTAGTTATATGATCTATCCCATTCATAAGATAGTCAGTTTAATTGGTTTTCCATAGCTACATAGGCGTAACCTCGAGCATTCAGTGTCTTTTCTTCTAAACATATGAACGGTCCGTATCTGCATAAAGTAACAAATTCGGTATTTGAATAGGTTTGATTATTTGAACATTTACCTCCATGTGACCATTTTCCGCATTTGTGACATCTTTCTAGGTGTCGTGCTCTTCTTTTCGCTGCGGATTTTGATTTTCCTTTACCAAATTGTAACTTATTATCTTCGCATCTGGATTCTTTTCTAACTCCGTCCATTCTTTCTCTGATTACTGATACTAGTTCACTCGGTAGTATGTCATTATTACGTTTAGTGATCAAAGCGTGTAGCATTAGACCATGGTTTAGTTCACAGGCAGTCTTCATTTTGTAAAAACCTAAAAAAAATAAAAATTCAGAATGGGGGGAGAAGACTAGTTCTTTAGGGTCTGCTAGGGAAAGACCATTCGGGTTCCATTTTCGAGAATTACACGAAAACAGATAATCTAACTCTAACAGAAATACATATTATCCTTTAAATACTTGATTCTCCCCACACTTAGTTAGCTGTGGTGTCGAAATTGTGATTAACTTCGTTGTCAACTTCCATCGGACCATGTATGTAATGTTTAACTCTGTGACCATTAACTTTAAATTCAATCCCTTTTGAATTTATTAATTCTATCGTTCCGTATGGAAAAACTCTTTTGACTATGAATGGTCCAGACCATCTTGATTTCAATTTTCCAGGAAATAGCTTGAATCGTGAATTGAAAAGAAGAACTCTGTCTCCTTCTTTAAATTCTTTTGAACTTCTGATTCTTTTATCATGCCATTTCTTCGTTCTTTCTTTATAGATTAACGAATTATCGTATGCTTCATGTCTTAATTCTTCTAATTCATTTAGTTGACTTAATCGTAAATGTCCGGCTTCATGTAAATCAAGATTACATGTCTTCAAAGCCCAAAATGCTTTGTGTTCAATTTCTACTGGAAGATGACATGCTTTTCCATAAACAAGTCTAAAAGGTGTAGTTCCAATTGGAGTTTTGTAGGCTGTTCTAAAAGCCCAGAGTGCATCCTCCAATTTAATGGACCATTCCTTTGGATTTGATCCTACGGTTTTCTCTAGAATACGTTTTAAAGCTCGGTTGGTATTTTCAACTTGTCCACTTGTTTGTGGATGATATGCGGTGGAGATTTTATGAGTTACTCCATATCTTTTAAGAACTTTCTCAAGTTGATTATTACAGAAATGAGTACCCCGATCACTTATTAAAGCTTTCGGTGTTCCAAACCTTGCAAAAAGACGTTTTAAAAAATTGACTACAACTCGTGCATCGTTAGTTGGGAGAGCTTGTGCTTCCGCCCATTTAGATACATAATCAATGGCTACGAGTATATATAGATTATTATGAGATTTTGGAAATGGACTCATAAAGTCAATACCCCAAATGTCAAATACTTCACATACTTGGATGACATTTTGTGGCATTTCATCACGTTGACTTATTTTTCCGGCCCTTTGACATGCATCACAGGATTTGCAAAGAAGGTGTGCGTCTTTGTAAATTGTAGGCCAATAGAATCCAGCATCATAAACTTTTCTTGCTGTTAGTTGAGGCCCATAATGCCCTCCTGTTGGTCCTGTGTGATAATGGTTTAATATTTTACTGGCTTCATCTCCAAATACACATCGGCGTATTATTCCATCGGGACAACTTTTAAACAGATGAGGATCTTCCCAGAAATAGTGTTTTATATCACTGAAGAATTTCTTTCGTCTTTGGTACGATAATCCTTTTTCAAGGAATCCACATACTAAATAGTTTGCATAGTCTGCAAACCATGGAATTTCTTTATAATCTATCTTCAATAGATATTCATCAGGAAAGTTGTCTTGTATGGCCGATTCATTCAGAACTTCTAATTCGGGATTTTCAAGACGAGAAAGATGATCAGCGACGAGATTTTCTGCTCCTCTTTCATCTCGGATTTCAATATCAAACTCTTGTAAGAGTGAGATCCAACGGATTAATCTTGGTTTAGCATCTTGTTTTGAAAATAGGTATCTAAGAGCAGAATGGTCGGTATATACCACCGTTTTTGCTAGAACGAGATATGATCGAAATTTGTCAAAAGCAAAGACAATAGCAAGGAGTTCTTTTTCAGTAGTTGTATAGTTCGTTTGTGCTCCTTGTAACGTCTTACTAGCATAATATATAGGTTGAAATCGTTTTTCAATCCTTTGTCCTAAAACGGCTCCCATTGCAAAATCACTTGCATCGCACATTAGTTCAAATGGTAGATTCCAATTTGGTGTTATCATGATCGGCGCATTAGTTAGTTTTTCTTTAAGAATATTAAAAGATTTGATACACTCATCTGAAAAGATGAATGGAGCATCTTTTTCTAGGAGTTTATTCATAGGAGTGGCAATTTTAGAAAAATCTTTTATGAAACGTCAGTAAAAACTGGCATGCCCTAGAAAACTCCTAACTCCTCTAACATTGGTGGGATGTGAAAGTTTAGCAATTATATCTACTTTAGCTCTATCCACTTCAATTCCTTCTTTTAAAATTTTATGACCAAGAACGATGCCTTCTTTAAACATGAAATGGCATTTCTCCCAATTAAGAACTAGATTTGATTGTTCGTATCTAATTAGCATTCGTTCTAGATTAACTAGACATGATTCAAATGTATCACCGAAGACTGAAAAGTCATCCATGAAAACTTCCATGCATTCTTCTATCATGTCGTGAAAAATCGCCATCATGCACCTTTGGAAGGTTGCTGGGGCATTGCAAAGTCCAAATGGCATGCGTTTGTAAGCAAAAGTACCATAAGGGCACGTGAATGTGGTTTTCTCTTGGTCCTCGGGTGCTATTGGAATTTGAAAATATCCGGAAAATCCATCTAGAAAACAATAGTAACTATTTCCGGCTAATCTTTCCAACATTTGATCTATGAAAGGTAAGGGAAAGTGATCTTTTCTGGTGGCGTCATTTAATTTTCTATAATCAATACATACACGCCATCCTGTTACAGTCCTAGTAGGAATAAGCTCATTTTTCTCATTTGTAATGACAGTCATGCCACCCTTCTTAGGCACGCATTGAACTGGGCTTACCCATGGACTATCAGAAATTGGATAAATTAAACCTGCATCTAGCAGTTTAATAATCTCCTTTTTTACTACATCTTGCATATTAGGATTTAGTCTTCGTTGGCGTTGCACATACGTTTTATGACCTTCTTCCATAAGGATTTTATGTGTGCAATACGAACGACTTATTCCTTTAATATCATGAATCTTCCATGCAATGGCTGGTTTATGAGATTTCAACACAGAAATGAGTTGTGATTTCTCATTTTCAGTAAGAGAAGACGATATTATTACAGGTAATTCAGATTCACCATGTAAATAAGCGTATTCCAAATGGTTTGGAAGTGGCTTTAACTCTAATTTCGGAGGTTCTTCTATCGATGATTTATATCGATATCTGTCTTTTTCTTTTAGTATTTGAATTTCTTCTGTTGTTGGTTCATATCCATTAGCTATAAGTGTAGCTAACATTTCAGCTTCATCAATTGGTTCATTACTTTCTCCTAAAGAACATTCTCCTGTTCCTTGTAATTCTGGAAATTCTTCTAATAATTATGCATGTGCATCTATAGTTTGAATATAATAACATGTATCATCTGCAGATTGTGGTTGTTGCATTGCTCTATCAACTGAAAAGGTAACACTCTCATCCTCTATACTTAGGGTCAATTTCTTACCGAACACGTCTATCATTGCTGTAGCTGTGTTTAAGAATGGTCTTCCTAATATGAGAGGAACTTGAGAATCTTCTTCCATGTCCAAAACAACAAAATCTACTGGAAATACTAAAGTACCAACTTTAACTAGCATGTTCTCCATTATCCCTCTAGGATATTTTATTGATCTATCGGCTAGTTGTATGCTTATTCTGGTTGGTTTCAATTCTCCAAGGTCTAGTTTAGTGTATAATGAATACGGCATTAGATTTATACTAGAACCTAAGTCTGCCAATGCTTCTATTGAACTAAGACTACCCAGAAAACATGGAATTGTGAAACTTCCTGGATCAGATAGTTTTTCTGGTATCTTATTTAACAGCACTGCTGAACAAATAGCATTCATAGTAACAGCCGAGAGTTCTTCCATTTTCTTTCTATTTGAGATTAGATCTTTCAAGAATTTAGCATATCTAGGCATTCCTGAAATCACATCAATGAAAGGAAGATTTATATTTATCTGTTTAAACATATCCAAGAATTTGGATTGCTCGGCTTCAAGTTTCTCTTTCTTCATTTTACTCGGGTAAGGAAGTGGTGGTTGGTATGGTTTAACATAAGGTTTAGCCTTAACTGTGTTATCTTCATTAACCTTTTCAACTACCGGTTCTTTTTCCTTATCTTGATCAGGTTGTGGTTCTTGTGGAGTAGGAATAGTTTCATCAGAAGTTACAGGTATTTCCGGTGGTTTAAATGTTGTACCACTTCTTGTGGTAATAGCTTTAGCTGTTTCATTTCGGGGGTTAGCATTTGTATCACTAGGTAGACTTCCCGGTTTTCTTTCACCTATTAACCTTGCTAGGTTACTTACTTCTTGTTCTAGATTTTGAATAGAAGCTTGTTGATTTCTAAATGCTTGAGCATTTTGTTCATTGGTTTGTTTCTGAGATGTGAAAAACTGCGTTTGAGTTTCAACTAGCTTCGTCATCATATCTTCTAAATTCGGCTTTTTATCATCGGCTTGTTGTGGTGGTTTGTTTTGAAAATTAGGTCTTTGCTGGTTGTAAGTATTATTGGATACTTGTTGATTGCTAGGACCTTGTTGGTTGTTGTATGGAATATTTCTGTTATAATTCTGGTTTTGATTGTAAATCGGTCTTGGCGGTTGATAATTATTCTGATAATTATTTCCAGACCTTTGGTTTATGTATGAAATATTCTCTCTTTGTTCCATTGTTAATTCAATACTGAGACAATCTTTTGTCAAATGTGGTCCTCCACACTGCTCACAACTAATTCGTATTGAGTGAATATCTTTAGTCATCTTTTCCATTCGTCTCTCGACAGCATCTATCTTTGCGGAAATGGAATCTAAGTCATGGCTAGAATCGGCTCTAGCTGCTTTAGATGATCTAACGATATCTTTTTCTTGGTGCCACTCATGTGAGTGGGAAGCAGTGTTATCAATAATTTTGTAAGCATCAGTTTCGGTTTTCTTCATAATAGAACCACCAGCTGCTATATCTATGTCTTTCCTTGTAGTGATGTCGCATCCTTGGTAGAATATTTGTACTATTTGATAGGTGTCTAAACCATGTTGCGGACATCCTCTTAACAACTTTCCATATCTTGTCCACGCCTCATATAGAGTTTCATTCGGTTTCTGTGTGAACGTAACAATTTCTGCTTGAAGTCTTACGGCTTTAGATGCCGGAAAGAATTGTTTAAGAAATTTGTCAACTAAAACATCCCATGTATCGATCGCCCCTTCAGGTAACGATTCCAACCAATCTTTGGCTTCTCCCTTTAAAGTCCAGGGAAATAACATGAGATATATCTGTTCATCCTCCACTTCTCGGATTTTAAATAGTGTGCAGATCCTATTAAAGGTACGTAAATTTTCATTTGGATCTTCCTTCGGCGTACCACTAAATTGGCATTGATTAGTCACCATGTGTAGAATTTATCCTTTGATTTCATAATCTGGCGCATTAATGTCTGGATGAGTAATTGCGTGACCTTGGCCAGTGCGTTTAGCTCTCATTCGGTCTTCCATACTTAAAGGTTCCAGATTCTCCATAATTGAATTTGTTGAATCGGTATCACTAGATGATTCTGATTTAATGGTTCGTTCCTCAACAATCTCTGTTTGAATGATTGGTGGTTCCGGAGGAAAGTTTAGTGGTTCAGGATCTACGAATCGTTCCTGAATATTCTCCGGATTCTCAATTGTGAGGTCGGGTTCAAAAAATGGATTATCGGAAATTTGAACTGAAGTACTTGGTCGACTGGATGACGATTCTAAAGAAAAATCAACGGCAGTAATATTTGCTAAATGTCTTGATCTAGTTACAGGTGGTGAACGTACAAAAGGTGGTGAACGTCTTGCTCGGTGCATTCACTGAATATCCTATTAGTTTTTAAAAGGAAATAAAAATTATAATAAGTTATCCAATCAATACACTTTTCTGATTTTGCCCACGTTTCGAATAGCCAAAAGATGCAGCAGAGGGGCAGGATTCGTTTGGTCTCAATATAATTGAGGACTGTTTGGCTCCAATAACCCGGTCCACGTATAAATCCAACTATTACTACGAACCAGAAAATTTTGATGTCTATCAATTTAACCACTTAAAATAAATTTTCGTAATTTTAAGAAATTTAGATAAGAAGTAGAATAAAAATCTATGTCCTAAAACTAGAATAGCGAGAAATAAGAAAGAAAAAGAAAGCGTCGAAAAAGGTCGAAAAAGAAAAGTGGTTGAAAAATAAAAGGTGACGGAAAAATAAAAGAAACTTATAAAACTTAAAAATACTTGACTAACCTAACCTTATTACTACAACTAACTTAAAATTATAATCGCAAATTGAGATTACTAATTGGAATGATATTTGATACATAGTAAAAGGTGTCTAAAAATATTAAAGCTTACAGGAAAAACTATATCCCAAATGAAAATAACTTAAAAAGAAACTAAAACTTAAAAAGGCGTCGCAAAATTCTAAAGCACCTAAATCTTAGTCTAAAGAAAAAGCACTTAAGGAATTCTACGGCAAAGCCTAAAAATCTAGAAGTAGAAATAACTATGGCAAAAACTGAGTTCAAAACTAAAAACTAGCTAAAAATACAAATATTACGCTACAACGATTAAAAAGGGACAAAATATAAAAATATACAAAAAGTTGTAAAAAGTACAATTTTTATAAAAATATTATTTTTTATATTATTTATTTAATAAAACTACTAATTTTACAATTTAATTAAACTAATTTAACTAAATAAAACAAATTAAATAAAAAGTAAAACTAATTATAATAAAACTAATTATAATAATAATAATTAATTAGGGTTTAAAATAATAATTATTAATAATTACTCGTAATTAATACTGAATTAGGGTTTCTGTCAGCGTGTCAAGTTTACTCCGTGAGTTGCGGTATTTAAAGCTGTAAACCTCCGCGAGTCGCGGGGTTCAGAAATTCAACTGACAGCTTTAAAATTCGACGCGTTTTTATTTTAATTTTTTTTTTATTTTATGTTTTTATATTTTCTGTTTATATTATTTAATTAAAATATTTATATAAAATAAAACTTATCTTTAATAACTAAGATAAAAATAAAATACTTTATAACAAAAAAAAAATATATTTATGTATATTTATATTTTTTTTCGGTTTTTTATATTTATAAAATATATTTATAAAATAAATTAAATAAAACTTATATTTTTACAAACTAAAGAAACTTTATAAAACTTAAATATTTTTACAAACTAAAAAATATATTTATATTTTTGTTTTTTCTTTTTATATTTTCGAATTTTTAAAACGTATTTTTATAAAAACGAATTTTAATAAAAGTAAACTAAAATTTTTTTTTATTAGCGTTGCGCTTCCGGCGTTTAAGAAGTTCCCCGGCAGCGGCGCCAAAAATACTTGATGTTTTAGCAGAGTAGTATATAAACTAGCTTATATTTTTACAGAAAATACTATTAAATACGATACAATTTTACACAAGATATTTATTTATTTATAGAATGGATATACTTAAACCTTGCTACAACACTTATAGGCAGTGTACCTAATCGTACAGTAGTGTAGTTTTTAGTAAGTCCGGTTCGTTCCACAGGGAATCTTTTTAAACAAAGCTTAACGCTATATTAGTTTACTTTTATAAAAATACAAATATATATATATAAGTAATATTATTATTATAAAGGGGGGTTTTTACCGTTTAATGACCGGTTTGTCGATTTTAAAACTTTAGTCGCAGTTAAAACCAAATGTAAAATATTAAAAATAAATACAAGACTTAAATTAAAGCATAAAGTAAATAACGATAATGAAATTACGAATAATAAAAGTGCGATAAAATAAACTTGCGATAATTAAAAAGTACGATAATTAAAAGTGCAATTAAATACAATAACAATAAAAATGCGATAATTAGAAGTGCAATTAAATATAAAATAAAGGAAATTAAATATGAAATAAAAGAATTATGCTTATTTAAGCTTCCGTAATCATGATGTTTGACGTGTTGATTTTAGTTTTATGCCCATGTGTTAATTGTCCTTTGTCCTGGATTATTTAATATGTCCGTCTGGTTTTTGTCCATAACAGTCCATCAGTCATAAATATAAAGTGCGAGTGTCCTCGTCAAATTATCCTTATACCCAAAGTTAAATATTCCAACTAATTGGGGACTTAAACTGTAACAAGATTTTAATACTTTGTTTAATAATTACACCAGGATGTCGACTGAGTGTAACCCAAGGTTTTAATATTTTGTTATCAATTATACCAAGTGTCCTTGTACATAATTTCACCCCTGTTTTAATTATTCTAGTGACTATTAATCCATTCCCGTGTTCGGTTAAATGAACGATTATTTGTACATATAAATACCCCGCCCATCGTGTCCAATCGAGTGTATATGGTAATTTATAGGGACGCCCAATTGTAAATCTTTATATTAACATTAACAAACTATCATTTAGTTAAACAAATATAAAGCCCATTAATAGCCCATAGTCTAATTTCCACAAGTGTCGTTCTTTTGTCCAAACCCCAATTATGGTACAAAGTCCAATTACCCAATTTTAGTAATTAGCCCAACATCATGATTACTTCGGATTAAATAAGCATAATAATAACTTAGCTATGAGACATTAAATTAAAAAGGTTGAACATAACTTACAATGATTAAAAATAATGTAGCGTTACACGGACAGAATTTCGACTTACACCCTTACAACATTCGCTAACATACCCTTATTATTAGAATTATAATTAAAATTAAAATTAAAATTAAAATATAAATATAAATATTTACGTAGTATTATGAGAGAAGAAGAAAAAGATGATGAAAAATGCTCAGAATTCGGTTGCTTTTATAGGGACTTTCAAAACTTGGGGCTCCGCGACTCGCGGCATTTTTGGCCTTCAAACTCCGCGAGTCGCGGAGATTGAAATTACAGCTCCGTCCAGTTTGGAGTCTTTCTTGCCGGCGGTTTTTATTATTTATTATAATATATAAATAATTATAAGAATTATTTAAATATTATATTATATTTATGTGCATAGTTGACTTGTAATTTTTAGTCCGTTGCGTAGAGCGTTGAGAGTTGACTCTGGTCCCGGTTCCGGATTTTCGAACGTCCTTGCGTACAATTTAATATCTTGTACTTTGCGTTTTGAATCTTGTACTCTTGTAATTTCGAGACGTTTCTTATCAATAATTGGAACCTCTTTGATTGTATTTTGTACTTTTGAGTTTTTGGTCGTTTGCGTCTTCAATTCGTCGAATCTGTCTTTTGTCTTCACCTTTTATTATTTAAACGAATATCACTTGTAAATAGAACAATTGCAACTAAAAGCTTGTCTTTCTTGAGGAATAATGCTATGAAATATATGTTCGTTTTTAGCATTATCAGTAATCAATTACCTTTGACCGTGTTCGACGATTCACGAACAATTGTTGTAATAAACATGTGAACAAATATATATATATACATATATGATTTTTGTACATAAATAATATACTATGTATATTGTGAATATGTTATAGGAATATTACATAACTAATAATATGTAATATATTGTATTTAATTACAAGTTGGAGTTATAATTGCTAGGTTAATATTATTATCATTATTTTATTTTAATATTTGTATCATTAATAATATTATTATTACCATTACTTTTATTATTATTATTAGTATCAATTTTGATAAAATTAATATTAATACAATTAGTAATATTATTATTATTATTATTATTATTATTATTATTATTATTATTATTATTAATTTTATCATTATTAGTTTTCTTATTAAAAAAAGTTAATAACATTAATGGATAATATTAATAAATATATAATCAGTAATTTATATTATGGAATTTAATATAACATATATATGTAAATACATTAATACTCCGTATATACATGAAAGTACAGATATACTCCATATATAAATACATATATTTGTGTATTCTGTTTAATGTCTCAATCTTGTTGTTCAAATTGTTTAGCTAAATAAATAAGATGTCAAGTTCAATTCACAGTCAAGATCCAAAGTTTGTACAAATTAAATCCCAAGTTTTAATCGTATCTGAATCTGTTAGAAGTCCAATTCAACTTTTTATTTTCTTTATCTATTTTCTGTACCTGCTGATTCTTCTGGTAGAGTGTAATTGCTATAAGACAAACAAGATATTCAATAAGTCATCAAATAATCTATCTCATTATCACTTAACCATTACAGCTGTTATACAATGGAATTAACAAAAGATTTGAAAGATACCAAACGACTACATGTTGTGACCTTGTATATTTGAAAAACATTCTCAGCCTTCACCATCGTCTTCCATACTTTTCTCTATATTTATTTTGTTGTGCTGCTCGAACCACTATCGTACGCGTCTGTTTTTGGTTAACTATCAAAACCAAACCATCAACACCCTTGAACCGTCATCACCACCTTTATTAAACCCACCACTATCACCACCCATGAACACCAAAAACCGTCACCCTAAAACTACCTATAGACCTTCACCACTACTCGTATCCTGTTGCACTATTCCAAGGGCTAGAGCAACATCAAAAACATAGAACAACCCATCACCTAGACCACTCAAACAACCACTCGTTCGAGTCATCTTTCTGTTTTGTATTGATAACCAAATGACCACCACATACAACTCTATATTCTTTACTATATTGATCATGCTCTATATGAAAGATCACAAATCCAAAACTCACTATTATCTAGTCTGCCATGTACTTGTTTTGTTGTTGTTTCTTCAAAATGTTGCTGCAACTTCTTGTTTTCGATGAACCAAAGAAAGAGTCGTTTAAAGCTATGTAATTACCACTCACAAGAGTTGGGGTGGTTTGCATTTAAACAAAGAATTTAAATGATCAAATGGTGGGCTATGGGAAATTAATAATTGGTCGAGTGGGGTAAATAGATGGAATATCTATCCACTATGTCGATTAAAGGAATCCCAAGATGATAATGCCACATTAATAATTACAACTATAAGTAGTGGGTGAATCAAAAGGCGTATTATATTTTTCACTTCTACCTAGAAATCTTGGAATCAAGCATCGCATGGTAGACAAAAGGTGGTCATGTTCCACACTATTAAATTAGGTTTGTTGAATTGTGTAAAGCACATGATTATGATATGAGGATTAAGATAATAATTATATATTAGTGATAGTGATATTCCTTGCTAATCGTGATATTAAACTGAGAGTTACAAAGATCATATAGGCCAGGAATTAAAACTTCTGCTGATTGGGCCGATGCAAATTTGAGCCTGTTTCAGTTTCTGTGTTGGGCCGAAATAACTTGGTCCAACGGAGCAGAAGGCTAACTGGAGGTTTGTCGAATTAAAATCATGAATGTAGCTAATGCTGGGTAGATTAATGAATGATAATGATGATGCTTATGTGACCATTATACATGATAAAGATGATTAGGGTTCGATGATAATTAGAATAAGGATTGGTAATGGAGGCGACTGTGATGATGTAAGATGATGGATGCTTCGATGATGATATAACAACGATGATAATGATGGCATAATGCCGAGATTAGATGATGTCTAAATAGAAAATGATGATGATGATTATCAATATGATAATATGATGATGTAAATGATGGTGGAAGATGATGATATGATGTCGATGATGATAAATCAATGATAATGGTGATATTACGTTGATGATGATCACCACCACAATCACCTTGTGACTTACCTGTTTCCTTTTCTAACTTCAATTAAGAACATACTACTTATATTTGTTAGATGGGCCGTAATCCTATGATTATTAATTGGGCTAGCGACTTTTAAGGCTTATGAAATATGTGTTGGGTCGGAAAGAAAAAAATAACGAGTTAAATATATATTGGTTCGGTTTAAGTTCATAAAAATCGAATTGGTCGAATGGTTTAATGTGAGTATGGGGTAATGAGAGGTCGCGGGTTCAAGTCATGGCAGAGACAGTTTTATTTTTGAAGCTTTTCCTTTAAGGTTCGTGAATCCGAGGCCAACCCTATACTTGTTCAATGACGTCATATGCATTTTACTACAAAACACAGTATGGTATGAAAGAAATCTTCCGCTGTGCATTTGCTTATTTTACATGGAGTCGTTCATGGCATATAGAGGTCAAAACCTCGCAATGGGACCAACTGTTGAAGACTTCGTCCAGATAGATTAGGACGGGTTACTACAGACGCGAATCCTAAAGATAGATAAATTCTCTAACAGCTGAGTGGTTATGTTCTCTACAGACGAGTGGTTCTGTCGATCTATTCGCTACAGACGAGTGGTTCTGTCTCTATAGACGAGTGGTTTTGTTTATCCTTGGGGATATTTTTGATGCCTTTTGTTAATATGGGTTATCAGGTGTTCACTATATGAATGATTTTTGTACACAGGTTATGTGTACGATTAAATATTTGAAATCTTGTGGTCTATTAGAAAGATAGAAATGAATATTTATGATAAACGAACGAACTCACCAACCTTTTGGTTGATACTTTTAAGCATGTTTATTCTCAGGTATGAAAGAAATTTTCTGCTGTGCATTTGCTCATTTTAAAGATATTACTTGGAGTCATTCATGGTATATTTAGATCAGTACCTCGCAATGGGACCAAATGTTGATGACTTCGTCCAGGTGGATTAGGAAGGGTTGCTTCAGTTGGTATCAGAGCGGTGGTCTGAGCGAACCAGGTCTTGCATTAGTGTGTCTAACTGATAGTTGATTAGATGCATTAGTGAGTCTGGACTTCGACCGTGTCTGCATGTCAAAAGTTTTGCTTATCATTTCGTGTTAAAAATTATCTGCTTATCATTCTTAAGTCTAGACACGTATTACTGCAATTACTGCATAGATAGTGTATAGACAAAACTTATATCTTAGCGCATCTGTTACTGTAAACTTTTCCTGATAACTTCCGAAGATTCCCCCGTAACTTATAGGATTTTGGTATTATATATGCATATGTAAATTATGTATTGCAGGGTACTAATCTACGTCCTATAAATCTATTTCATATCAAAAATCCTTCATCTGATCGTACCAGATGGAACTCGCAACTAGTTCAAGTCCCTCAGATTCCGATAGCTATTCTGACAGTTATTCCGATATAGATATCCACTTGAGCTCCGAAGGCAGCGTAACCGGAATAGATCAACCAATTAGTCATCTCAAATTCTGGATGAATTGGGGATAGGTTAGAAGTAAAATTAATCAATGGAGACGAGAAGAAGGTAATCCTTTCCATCCACCACATTTCCCTCTGGGCGGAGAACTTGAAGCACTTACCGGTGAACCAATCCGTAACACCATTTTCACACTCATTTCCAGAATAGCTCGCAACGATTATATAATATCTATAATTCTAAACCTTATTCATCTCCTCTTTCCAACTGCCAATCATCCCGGAGTAATAGAAGAAGTCAACGAGCTTCGCGCTCGAGTTATGGCTTTGGAGAATATGGTGCCCAACTTACAAGCACCAGCAGCATCACCAGCATCAATAAACCACCAGCATCAACAGTACTAGTAGCCTCAACATCATTTGCCTCAACATCACAATCTATACCTCGAGCATAATTTTCGTTCTACATATCATTCTACGTCGATTATCTTCGTTCTACATATCGTTCTACATCAATTATCTTCGTTCTACGTATCGTTCTTCATCAAAGATTCTTTTGTACAAACTGTTAATGGTGAAAATATTTTACCGGGTAGGTAATACCCGAGGAATACTTAGATTTCACATTAATAAGTACACTGTACATTCTTCAATTTCGATTCAGCAGTCATTAACAATAGTGCTTAAATTCACATGTATACGTATCTGTTCACTGAAGAACAACTATTTTCATTCAAACTCAATTTATTATTCGAATTTTGACCGATCAGAATCCAAGTCAAGATTTGACAAGTGGCATAATGGAGAAAATAATGGACAAAATAAAACTGATTAGTAACCAATTAATTAACTACGTAAAATTTTAAATCTATACTAACCAAATCCTAGCTAACTGTCCAAATACCCGTTATGACTATTCCTTATTACATTTTATTTTTGCCTTTTTAATTATTGCAAATTTATTACTCGCAATTTTATTTATCATCATTTAAAATACTGTTATTTATTTTACGCACTTTAGTTATCGTCGGATAAATCGGGACACATGTACAAAATACGTCTTGAATAACTAGATTATATATTGGACTATTGAACTATTAGACTATTAACATTGGACTACTAACCGTGAACAAATAAAAAGTATTAAAATAGTATGAAACATTAATTACAACACATTTGGACTTAAAATATCGTTAATAAATTACATCTACTATAGTTAAATATTTCCTCAAGTTGCCACTTGATTCCATCTTAAACATCATTTATATCTTGACGATTACAATCTGCATTCAAACCCTTCGAAATTCTTGAAAACACCTCAGATTGATAACCAGCGATTCAGTTATGATAACTTTGAATGCTGATGAAGCAGCAAAACTGTAGATGGTCTTAATGGCCAAAAGTTTGATGATAAAGAATGGAGTGTTGGGAACGCTCGATAGAAAAAAAAATTTGGTACCGAAAAACGGATTGAGCTAACCATGAAGGAGACCAATGATAAATACAAGGACCAAACCCTATATTCAAAGAAACCAGGTAATTCTGGATCCGATGAAATCTTTAGAGAATATCTTGCTCCGAAGTCATGTTAAAATCTTGCGGAAAATTTTTGTACATCAACTTTCGAACTTAGAAATTCCAAAATATCATCATAAATATCTTCGATATTTCTGAAGATATTTTCATAAATATTCTTGTCCGAAATTATATACCTCTTCGTGCTATCTGTATTACATTATATTGGAAACTTCTGTAAAACCGAAGTATAAATTATGAATGAATTCTGGAGAAGAGTTAAGAATTTGAGCATGAGTTAGTATAATATAATGACACTTGGCCAACGTGATTATATTACAGTAAGTCATGCTGGAAGTTCTAATGAAACATGATGATTCAAAGATCATACCATCATCATGTGCCATGTTACATAACTCTTTCATTCTAACTTAACCTCCGAACATATCAAGAAAATATATTCTTGATAGTTCTATCTTCTGTAATTCTGGTAATTTACCAAATCAAACCGTGCTATTACATTCCTTCCTGCTTAGAACATTATGATCAATCTAAACTTCATACCTACGAATTTTGGACCATTATTGCTTGACTTGAAGTCGGGAAGAGAAAATAAAAGCATGGAACTTCTAAATATAAGGAAAAATATAAAGCCCAACAATAAAACTGGAATTACAAACCGTGTATATCAATGCGAATGGCAAGATAAAGACACGAAAAAAATTAGAAATGCTATAACCCCAAGGTAATTGTAGAAGTAAACAGATTCCTCCGGTGGTAGATAAAAAATGAGGAAGACAGATACGATAGTCAGGATAAGGACAAGGATCAGAACTGGATTAAGCATTTTCATAATCCTTGGTAATATAAATCAAGGAAAGAAAAAGTATAGAAGTGGTGAAGATAATGGAATGGTAGAGGTAAATTTATAATGGAAGTATCTGACATAACAATCGAGGCAGATGACTGCATTTAATTAAAGAGAATCCTAATTCTCTTAAATCCCGAAAAATCAAATCTGATATAGATTTCGAAGATTTTCTTTAAATTCCTTAAATTCTGAAAATCAACCATGACTACGTCAGAAGTTAAGACGAATCCTAATTTCTTCATTTCACTCTTTTGTGATAGCTCCACTCGTACGCTTCACATAATCGAATCATTTTATCTATATTAATCAAATAATGATAAAACTCTATTTATAAACTCGTATTTGTCATGAAAACATTCTTATTGTTAGCCATGACGATCACACTCAAATTTTGGGATGAAATTTCTTTAACGGGTAAGTACTGTCACGACCCGAAAAATTTCAACTAATTTTAAATCAAACTCTCGATACGATTTAATATTTTTGACACGATAAGCAAAGTCTGATAGGTTGAGTCTCAAAAATTTTGAACTATTTCATATATTCATTTGACCTTCGACTGTTCCCGATGATTCACGAACCACTATCTATAAATAAATACATTATATATTTAAATATTAATTTGAAATAGAAACTTATATGATTTAATTCATTTGTGTAAATAAAATAATATATGATATTAGTATAAATCTATATATATATATATATATATATATATATATATATATATATATATATATATGAAAAGTATATTGAATATATATATATATATATATATATATATATATATATATATATATATATATATATATATATATATATATATATATATATATATGATTTAGAATTTATTTAATAAATGCTCGTAGCACTCGTTTGTCATCTTGATAGTTATTAAGCAAGTTAAATTCGAACTTATATGATTTTAAAATAAATGGTGATCCGAAAGAGAGTTCTATAAATTTTAGGCTTACTAAAAATGTATTTAAAATCTAGTTATTATATTTTAACACTTTTTATATGTTACCCAGAATCGAGCGGGACATTTGATGTAATTTTTATTTAATAAATTAATAATCGAATTTTATACCATAATGACTGAAATAAATAAAGGAATTTAATTTAAAATTTTGGGATTTTTCTGAGAACTTTAATTTCACCACTGAGTAACAACGGGGTACGAAATAATATTCCATAAAAACTGTCGGTAGCATACCGACAATCAAACTTCACGTGAATTGAATTATTAATAGTGATATGACTGCGTTTGTTTCATGTCATCATCACTTACATATTAAATATACATATATGCATATGCAAATTGAGAATTCTCTGCTTCCTTGTTACTTTCCAAACCACTAGGCCCTCACCACTTTTATATTAATCCACCATTTTATTTCATTTGGTTTTCATCTTTTCCTCATCTATTTCTTGCTTACTTTTGGTTTTCTGATCAAAGAAAGAACTAGCATGAATAGTATTTGATTACACAACCGTTCTTTTACACAAAGTGTAGATTATTCATCTACGTTAAGGTATTATTTTTTTATACAACTTAAAACCCTTCTATCCATGATTTTTAATTAATTTACCCGGTAAAGTTGACCTTGAAACATGTATGGCAAATATAGACCATTAAATGTTATCTGTTAAACCATGAAATTGATTCATCAAAACCACCCTCTTCAAACCCACAACCACTTCCATGATTACCCTCATCACCACCTTGTAAACAAATAAATATCGAAACCCATCTTGTCAATCACTGGTTGGTGCAAATTTTATGATGTTCTTTTTGTTTCAACTTCTGATACAACCCCATCGAACCATTACCATCATCGAGAGAATGATAGTGTAAGTTATTGTTATGATTCGAAAACCTTCCAACTCCTACATCATTAACCTACAACACCCATTACTATTAATGTTTTCATTTGAATATCGTACGCCACTAATCACCATCATCGATCACCGCTAGCTGCTATGTTACTGTTTCTGTCTTCAACTCACAACAACACCCGTATCATCACCTTTCCCCATCCCTCACTTTTCTCAATTTCAAACCACCACCTTCTTAATCACCAAACATCTACGATCAACTGCTATGCTATCATTTCTGTTTTCTTTTGAAACCCCACCGGAGCACCATCACCAAACACCTTCGATCACCATATTTTTTTGCATTGTTTATGCATTTCTGTTTCTAAACGTGTACCTCTCGACACTCACTGATGTTACTATTCCCATTATTGTTGTCTATCCAACCCATTATCCTCATCACCTTGTAACCACCTCCAACATCGCTAATCATCATTTAAACACCACTTAAGCAACTACTTTATAAAACATCACCATCGCTGCTGCAGTTATATTTATAGTTTTGTTTCTGTTGAAGTTTAATAAAGAAGAAAATGATGTGTTTATGTTTTCAAAGAACCCCACCACTATTGTTGGTCGACTGATTTAAATATCGATATATACATGTTCTTAAACTTGGGCCATATTATTTTCTTTGAATTTCTATTGGGCCGTGATTCTTTAAACTGTTGGGCCAAGTTTTCCCTTTACTACTTGGGCTGATGTAATTAGGACTCATGAAATGGATCAACGTTAATTGAGCTGTTAGACTTTTACTAACGAGGTGATATTCATGAAACCCATCGATCACCCAAATTTCTGTTTCGTTTTTTGTTATTAAAAGGTAATGAAGATTATGATGATGAATATAAGGATATGCGTATGATAATGATGATTGATATATACGATGAGTATGAATAAGGATGAACCAAATGATGCTTCGTGGTGATGAGAATGATAAGATAGATAATGACAATGATAAATAGAATAGATGATGAATAATTCTGGGTCTTGGTTTTTGAAGAAGAAAATGAAATCAATATAAATGGTTTAATTAGTTTTAGGATGTGAATAAATCAGAAAAGCATGGGTAGCGAGATGGTTAAGGGTGTGGGTGTTGAACGAGAGGTCTTGAGTTCAAACCCGGGCTTGGGCATTTTTTTAGGACTACTTCTTTGAGATGGTTGTTTATTTATTTACTTATCATTATTATTATTCTTATCATTATTATCATTATAGTTATTAAAATAAATGTTAGTATTATTATTATTAGTAAAATCATTATTTTTATAGTTATTATTATTAGTTGTATTATTATCATTATCATTATCATTATCATTATCATTATTATTATTATTATTATTATTATTATTATTATTATTATTATTATTATTATTATTATTATTATTATTATTATTATTATTATTATTATGATTATTACTTTTATATTAACAATATTATTATAACAAATAAATATTTTCTATATAAGAGTATATATATTACAACTACCATAATATTACATATAATTATATATATTAAGATTATTTATATAAATATTTACATATAACAAATTATTGATTTTAAATATAATATTAAACTATATAAATATTAACTATTTTAAATATATACAAATTAAATATATATGATATATAATTTAAGATATAATATATGAATTTATTTGATTATAATTATATGTGTTAATATATATATAAATGATATAGGTTCGTGAATCCGAGGCTAACCCTGCACTGTTCAATTCTGTCGAATGCATATTTTTACTATAAAATATCGTATTGTGAGTTTCATTTGCTCCCTTTTTAAATGCTTTTGCAATATATATTTTTGGGCTGAGAATACATGCGCTGCTTTTATAAATGTTTTACGAAATAGACACAAATACTTGAAACTACATTCTATGGTTGGATTATTATACCGAATATCACCCTTTTTAGCTTGGTAGCCTAAGAATTGGTGTTTAATATAATTGCCACCAATTGACGCGAATCTTAAAGATAGATAAATTCTCTAACAGACGAGTGGTTATGTTCTCTACAGATGAGTGGTTCTGTCGATCTATTCTCTACAGACGAGTAGTTCTGTCTCTACAGACGAGTGGTTCTGTTTATCCTTGGGGCTATTTTTGATGCCTTTTGTTAATATGGGTTATCATATGTTCACTATATGAATGATTTTTGTACACAGGTTATGTGTACGATTAAATATTTGAAATCTTGTTGTCTATTAAAAAGATAGAAATGAATATTTATGATAAACTAATGAACTCACCAACCTTTTGGTTGACACTTTTAAGCATGTTTATTCTCAGGTATGAAAGAAATCTTCCGCTGTGCATTTGCTCATTTTAAAGATATTACTTGGAGTCATTCATGACATATTTAGATCAGTACCTCGCAATGGGACCAAATGTTGATGACTTCGTCCAGGTAGATTAGGACGGGTTACTTCATTAGGGTCCACAAGTTATGGGAGTGCATAATGCCGAGAAGTAATGATGGGGTGTGCTACTATTGTCATAAGGAGGGACATCACAAGCCGAATTATCCCGAGTTGGAGGTGGCGAATGCCACAAGGAGACGTTAAGGTATGTTTCATTTTAATAAGTATGTCCTTTGAATATTTATTTATGTGCTGATGCGTTCGGGTTTGTTGGATGCATTGTGTTGTGCATATTATTGTTATGGGTGACGTTCCTAATGGAATTACCCTATGGTGATGTTTGATTGTCAGATGAAGGGCGTAAGACTTGATGCAACCAAGCATTCCTTAGTGTTTGGAAAATGTTTCTACCAAGCCATGAGAATGGGCTTTGGTGTTCGGATATCAGAGCGTGTTCGCTCTCGTGTTGAAGTTGATGAACCGTGAGGTTCGTCAAGTGGATAGAACCCTTGAGATTGAGTGTTTTGGATCTCGATGAATGTGGTAATGGAGTCTACAGAACGTAAAGATAGATGCCCCTTTCATACCTACGAGCGTGGTGTTCGACTCCGATGGTGTTGCAGTCACATTGTACTTAGGGTATCGGGGAGAAACCCTTCAGTATATGAGTGACTAGGTGGGAAATTTGACAAACTATAGCAATTGGATGTTTGCGAGAGTAGGGTTTGTGAAATTGTGGTACACTTTTCGATTGAAGTGTTTAAGGATTGGTTAAAATCCTTCGTGTGCTCAAGATTGGAGTAAAATGTGGTGATGGGTCGTGTGAACCCAATTGTAGAAAGGTCTACCTTTTGGTAGTATTGTACGGTTGTACAAGGTGCGTGTTGTGTTGGTTTTGTGTCATTGTTTAAATAAAGCCAACGGGTGACGGTGAGCATCAATTTCTAGTGTGCGAAATGAATTCATGAGAATTCGAGTGTTATGACCGATGGAGAGATAGGTCACGTATATCGGAGAGTGGTAATTATCGCGGATGATGTTGCCACGGCGATGCGGTTATGGAACGTAGTTCCAAGTGGGGGAGTTACACTCCCGCACGTGGAGGTTTTAGTGTGAGATGTCGGATAATGCTCATAGTAGATCCGGAATTAGTGTCGAGACGTAGATTTGGTCGATCTGTTGTAGAGTACAATTTCGGTTAAATTGTACTTATGGGTTCGGATTTGAATTACCACCGAGGTGGTAATGTGGTGAATCTCGTTGAGAGATAACGGGCGTATTTGACGAGCAAGGCGAAATCCCTCGGTTTAGGGATGTGCGTGTCAGACTATCCTCTGGAGAATTATTGTGTTGTACCTATGTGCGATATCGGTGGTTCTTTCTCGATTGTGATAGCAATGTTCGCGTGTGCGTATGATTCGTGTGCGGAAATTCTAGGCAGTATGGAATGATTATAAGTATGCGTATATACTTTTGTTTGTGGTGAATGGTTAGTGTAATCCGTTAGGATTCACTATGGTGTGGCAGTGCGCGATGTTACACTACTTGTTGATTGAGGCCAAAAGAGCGTATGTGATTGGTGGGTTATGGCCGTTGACTCGGTCCGCTAACTTCACCTTGGGAGTAGTGTTATATCGGCATGATATAATGTTATCGGAATGGGAGTTCCATTCATGTGTTGTGTTGTGGGACGTGAATATCGGGTTATTCGTATTCACAATATTTCGGGTAGTACGATTGTCCCTTTTGGTTGGACTCATAGTTTGAGGTAGTGAATGTCGGGTTGTTCGGATTCACTAAGGCTTGGTTAGCACGACCATCCTCGGTTATACTTTGTGGTGGAGGTAGTGAATATCGGTTTGTGCGTATTCACAATGACTCAGGTTATACGGTCATTTCGTTATGGAAATATGGATTGGGTTGGTGAATTTCGGGTTGTTGCGAATTCACTAAGGTTCGGGTGTTTCGACCATCCTCCATATGTCTTTAAGATCGGGTTGTTTCGGCCATGTTGGTGTAAATTATGATGCAATAGTTATGTTTTGATCACGCGTTTGCGGGTAGTTGCGTATTATTCGTGTTGCGCACTACAAGGGGTGTTAAGTGGTAAGTGTTATCTATTGGGATTCGATTTCATTTCGGTCGTCATCGTTTTGGGTGTTGACTTCATTTTGTTGACTTCATTTTGGTATGTGGTTGTTACTAGCAATGTACATGGTATGGTACGCTAGGAGTTGATATCTCGGTACGAGATTGGTTGAGTTTTTCCCGATGTGAGGGATTGAGCAAGTTCTTGTGCTCGGATTTGTGGATTTTAATAAATCACGGGTGACGATTTGGTTGTTAATGGTGGCTCTTTGAGAGGAATTGTCTAGAGGAGTTGGAAGAATACATGGTGATTCCGTGTATTCTAGGTGACCGTTATAGACTTTGGATGTTACGTGTATTGCACGGCTCGGAATGCGTGCAAGGGTGTATCTAGTTAATGGATTAATCTTCGGGTTAATGAGTAATGTGATGGAAGTCGGATTGAAACATTTGTTGAGAACCATAGCGTGTAGGTTCGGATCGGTTAAGTGACTAGGATCACGAGGACGTGATCGAATTTAAATGGGGGAGAGTTATAACACCCCGTTTTTCTAAACATGACGCTTGTGGCGTCCTACAGAGTCCAAGAATGAGTATTTGATAGTTTGGATGTAATGAGTTGACCACGTTGGACTTTGGGATGTTTTTAAAGTAAAATTGGAGTACATCAGGTAAACATTCGAGCTTGATGGGGGTTTGTCGAGTTCTGGTGGGTCACGATCCGTGACAAACATGGTCAAAACGCGACAACTTCTGATGATGATTTCTGTCCATTTTGTCACGTTTGAATGATGTGTATCACGTCCTGGTGTCGCAAAATGCGATGTAGTGTTGCGAAACGCAACAATTGTCGCTGTAATGACATTTTAACAAATTTTAATGGAATCTTTTGAGGGTGTTTTGGTAATTTCACTTATGGACGGGTTTTATACCCCAAATCAGTTCCAAGGCTCATCTTATCCTCATTTTCACACATCAACACTCTCATCTTCAAACCCTAGAGAGAGAGGAGATAGTTTAGAGAGAGAGCTCCATTTGGAGAAGAAGAAGGGTGTTTTGGGTCAAACCTCAAGTATTAAGGTTGTTTTACTCGTCAACGGCATCATTTTGGCAGTATTGGTAAGTTCTAACTCCGAGTTTCATTGTTTGATTTGAGATTCAATGTTAGGGTTTTGAGGTTGTTAGTTGTAAAACCCATTTAGATGATGAAGAGGGTTTATGGAAACTTGTTATTGTTGATACTTGGCGGGTTTTGGGTTGGTTAATGATTTAACCATGGCTTGTAAGTGGTGTATAATCACTAGTGTTAGTGATTATAGAAGTGTTTGAACCACCTTGGGTGTATTTGGGTTGACTAATTTTGAAATGGGTAAAAATTACGGGTTAGGTGTCAATTTGGGTAAGATTGGTGTTTAACACTTATGATTGGGTTTAATTGGCGTATTAGGACCATTCTCACTTGTGTTAGTGATTATTGGTTAGTTTGGGCATGGTTTGTGCTTGGAAGTGCTTTTGGGTTGAATTTGCGCGAGTTGTGAATATGAGTTGGTTTGTAATCCACCCTAATTGTGTTATTTGTTATGTGATAATGGAATAGGTACGTTCCATTGGCGTTTGTGGATTTTGGTTTGGCATTCATCAAGACTTCAAGGTGAGTGTAAATTTACTATGCACATGTATATGGGTAAAATGGGTGCGTGTGTGTAGAGTGACCCATGCTTTGGTTTACTCTATGTTGGTGTGGGTGAATGGACTCCTCTTGTGCTTTGGGTCCATGTTATACGCTTATGCGTTTTGGGTTTTACCCTTGGTGTGGTGATTTGGCTAGCGTTTTGGATAACCCTTTTGGCGATGGGTTGCTAGCATTTGTTGTTGAGGAAATGAATCTCGGTTAGCGCGGATTCATGATGACTCGGGTAGTTAGGTTGTCTTGGTGATGAGGTGGTGAATTTCAAGTTGTGCGAATTCACTAAGGCTCGGGTAGTTCGGCCAACCTCGGTTGTTGAAGTGGTGAAGGAGGTGAATCTCGGGTAGTGCGAATTCACTAAGTCCGGGTAGTTCGGCCAACCTTCATGTGGTTTGGGTTAAGGGGTTAACCTTATTTGTTGTTATTAATTATATTTATTGTATACGTGTATATACTTATCGTTGTGTTGTAGCATCTTGTGGCGTTAGCTTGGTGATTACGTAGCGTGTAGCTACTTTGTGTATGTGCTCTTTTGTAGTTTGTTTACCATGCGGTGCCGGTATGTGTTTATCTTGATGCTTGGTGATGCGTAGCCATTTTATGCATATGTATGTGTATAGTATCTTTACATTCACTAAGCATTAGCTTACCCTCTCGTTGTTGCTATTTTTTATAGGTTCGCATGATTGACGGCTCGGGTAAGCATGGGGATTAGAGATCTTGGCTAGGTTGCTCTAGAAGATCTTGTTCTTGGACTCGATTAGGATTGGGTAGCGTAGTCCCAATCACCATGCTCGGTTTTGTTGGAAATTAAAATAGTCGGGTCGTGTTCGCCCTTTCGGATATTTAAACTATGTATTAAATGTTTTAAAAGTTTATTGAACTTATTATATGTGTTAAAGATGTTTCAAAAACATAATTGGGACCTAAATATTAATGTATTAACAAAAAAATTTATAGGCCGGTTTAAATACGGGTTGGGTTTTTTCAACAAGGGTCTTGTGTATATTCAAAAATCGATCTCCGCTCGGGTTATCATCAACTAAGGGTTAAGGGGGGAAGATTTCTCCAAAACCACTTTTCGGACTCGTTAAGGTAGTTATGAGTTTCTTGTAATGACATTCGGGTTAACTAATGCACCAGCGGTGTTCATGGACCTTTGAACCGCGTGTACAAACCGTATCTCGACAAATTCGTTATTGTATTCATAGTTGATATCTTGGTCTATTCTAAAAGCAAAGAAGAGCACGAACAACACCTCTGACTCGTGCTAGAACTCTTGAGACAAGTACGACTCTATGCCAAATTCTCCAAGTGTGAATTTTGGTTAAAGAAAGTTCAATTTCTTGGTCATGTTGTGAGCGATCAAGGAATTAAGGTTGATCCCGCGAAAATCGAAGCTATTAGTAAATGGGAAACCCCTACTACTCCTACTCATATTCGTCAATTCTTAGGCCTCGCCGGGTATTATCGTAGATTCATCGAAAATTTCTCTTTGGTTGCACGTCCTCTAACCGCGTTAACTCACAAGGGAAGGAAATTCATTTGGGCAACTGAACAAGAGTCTGCATTTCAAATCTTGAAGAAAACGTTAACCACCGCTCCTATCTTATCTCTCCCCGAAGGCAATGATGATTTTTTTGTATATTGTGATGCCTCGAAACATGGTTTGGGGTGTGTATTGATGCAACGAAAGAAGGTTATTGCTTATGCCTCCCGACAATTGAAAATCCACGAATGAAACTACACGACACATGATCTCGAACTTGAAGCCGTTGTCTTTGCACTCAAAATGTGGAGACACTATCTTTACGGGACCAAAAGTACCATCTTCACCGACCACAGAAGCCTCTAACACATCCTCGATCAAAAAAAACTAAACATGAGACAACGACGGTGGATCGAAACATTGAACGATTACGAATGTGAACTTCGTTACCACCCCGAAAAGGCAAATGTAGTAGCTGATGCCTTGATCCGAAAAGAAAGAATGGTGCCTCATCGTGTCCGAGCCTTAAACATCACCATCCACACCAATCTCAATAGCCAAATCCGTGTAGCCCAAGATGAGGCTCTCAAAGATGAAAATATTTCTCAAGAACACTTGAATGTTCTCGTCTCTCGATTCGAAGTTAAGGAGACCGGACTCCGATATTTCACCCGAAGAATTTGGATGCCTAGTTATGGGGATTTATGAAGCCTTATTCTAGACGAAGCCCATACGTCAAGGTATTCGATTCATCCCGGTGCCGGTAAGATGTACCACGATCTCAAAGAACAATATTGGTGGCCGAACATAAAAAGGGACGTTGCTACTTATGTGGGAAAGTGTTTAACATGCTCCAAAGTTAAAGCCGAACATCAAAGGCCATCCGAGTTACTTCAACAACCCGAAATCCCGCAATGGAAGTGGGAAATAATAACGATGGACTTTATCACAAAACTACCTAAAACGGCGGGCGGTTATGATACCGTTTGGGTTATTATTGACCGTCTCACCAAATCCGCCCACTTTCTAGCCATAAAAGAAATCGGCAAAATGGATAAACTTGCACAACTTTACCTAAAAGAGATTGTATCCCGTCACGGTGTACCACTGTCGATTATTTTGACCGAGATGCCCGTTTCGCTTTTAGATTTTAGGGTGCCTTACAAGAAGCTTTGGGAACACGTTTAAACATGAGCACCGCATACCATCCCCAAACCGACGGACAAAGCGAACGTACGATTCAAACCTGTTACGAGTATTACGAGCTTGCGTTATTGATTTCGGGAAGGCTTGGGAGAAGAATTTGCCTCTAGCCGAATTCTCTTACAACAATAGTTATCACGCGAGTATTAACGCCGCACCTTTCGAAGCATTATATGGCCGCAAATGTCGTTCTCCTATTTGTTGGGCCGAAGTAGGTGACAAGCAAATCACCGGACCCGAACTCATTCATGAAACAACCGAGAAAATAGTTCAAATCCGAGATAGGCTTAGGACGGCCTGTAGTCGTCAAAAGAGCTATGCCGACATTAGACGCAAGGATCTCGAGTTCCAAGTGAGTGATCGTGTAATGTTAAAAGTCGCACCTTGGAAAGGTGTAATCCGTTTCGAGAAACGTGGAAAGCTAAATCCGCGATATATTCGTCCTTTTGAAATCTTAGAGCGTATTGGACCCGTTTCTTACCGACTAGATCTTCCGACCCAATTGAGCTTCGTTCATCCTACTTTCCATGTATCAAACTTGAAGAAGTGCCTTGCCGAACCCAAACTCGTCATCCCTCTCGAGGAGCTTACTATCGAAGACAAACTTCATTTCGTGAAAGAACCGGTTGAAATTGTGGACCACTCCGTCAAGACGCTAAAACAAAGTAAAATCCCGATTGTCAAAATCCGTTGGAATGCCAAAAGAGGACCCGAGTTTACTTGGGAAAGACAAGATCAAATGCAAAGAAAGTATCCTCACTTATTCGTAGATTTGGCGACGCAAGATCCCGAGAAGGAAGCAACACCTACTACATCTACCTAAATTTCGGGACAAAATTTCTTTTAAGGAGTAGGTAATGTAATAACCCGTCGTTTTCTGTTTACTTTCTGTTTGATTATTTTAAAGTTCATTATTTAAGTATAACATCTCCCGTTATTATGTGTTTTAAAAATAATTCGTTTGGTTAAATCACGTACCCGTTTTTAAACTCGAGGGACTATTTGTGCCAAATGGCCAAACTTGACCAACTAGGTCAACTAGTCAAAGCTTCCTCCTCCACTCATCCATTCTCCTCCCTTTCACCTTTTTGATACTTCCTTTTTCCTCTCAACTCACTCAACATAAAATTCATCATCTAAATTCAGTCTAGCAAGCTAACATCAAAATAAACTACATATTTGTAATCTACTAATCAAGGGCTTTAATTTGGTACCAATTTCATAATTTAGGGTAAGGTTTCTAAAAACTCTAGATTCTTGTTCTTGGTGTTCTTAACTTATAAAAGTGTTAACTAGTGTCTATGGCTCAAGTCTAACATGATTATGTGATTTATTTGCTTGTTCTTGCTATTCTGGTGTAACTAGCTTAAACTTGAAAAGTGACTAGTTTGATCTTGATATTTAGTTGTTTAAATGTTGTTAGATGTTAAAAGTGCATGTATTAAATGTGTTACTAGCATCATTAGCTTCAATTTGATGTGTAGGTTAACTTAGAAAGACTCCATTAACATGATTGTTGAGTTTATGATTTTTGGTTAGGGTTTGGTAGCCTTAAATGTGAATTTTGATGCATTAAATGCTTTGTAATGTTGTTTTTAAGTATTTAGTAGTATTGTTGCATAATTACCTACGAAACGGCGTATTATATGTGTGTGTTAAGTTCCCGAATCATCATTTACATTTATGAGCTTGAAACATTAAATAGTGAGCATTAAATGATCATTCGACGAGATTTCAGTTATCGTAAATGTTGATTTTGGTTGATGAAATGTGTTTAGTTGTATTCCTCATTAAAATACCTTTCCAACGATGTATGGCATGCATTTTAAGTGTTTACGGTTCATTAGTTGTGTTAAAATGAAGTTTGGTTCGAGACTTGAACACTTGAAACAGCCCAGGGATCAGCCCACTTGTATTGCCACGGCGCGGCCCACCTTTGGCGCGGCGCGGCATTTGCCTGGTTTGGGGACTGTTCAACTTTTCATTTTCACATTTAATTCTAACTATGCTACGCACCTCCGATTAACATGTAACTTGTCCTAACATGCTAATATGACAAATTAGCTCAGAAAAATTGTCCGAGACCAGACCCGAACGTGTTGACTTTTTCATTGAATTTTATTTAAAATTAACCAATACTTTGTTTAATCATTATAACTTTTCCCTTATACTTAATTCTTGCATGAAACTTGACAACTTGATTCACATGCTATATAATCGAGTCGTAACGAGCCATAGGACTAATTGAACAAATTTGACTGATCATGTTTTACTGTTATTGATACGACCTACTTGTTTAGGTCAAGACTAGCATTCGTTCTTGCACACGTTTACTTTGTGAAGTACCTTTATACTCGTGAACTCGAGGTGAGATCATAGTCCCATCTTTTCACCAACTTTTATTCTTTAAATCATGGGATGAGAAACATATACGTTTTATACTTTTATACTTTGAACACAAGTACGGAAACAAACATTCCACATGCGAGTTAGAACAAAAAGCCTCAATTCAATTATCATTAGTTACACTTGTAGGGTGTAAACGTGAACTTATGTTGTGTGGATCCATACGGGCTTGACGCGCCCTCATTCGGACGGTTCGCTACCGTTAGCGGATGAAATATATTTTCGGGTATAGTGTAGGTTCTAACACTATGATAACGGAGTTCGTAAAACAGTTAAGTCTTGATAATTGGGTGCTCATGAACGTACAAAAACTTTGGAATGCAAACGATTTGGATAATCAACTTTATATTAAATCTTGTGGTTCAATACAGTATACTTACTAAACCTATGATTTCACCAACGTTTTTCGTTGACAGTTTCTATATGTTTTCTCAGGTCCTTGAACGCTAAGTGATACATGCTTCCACACTCTATTTTGATACTTGCTTGGATATCGAGTATACATGCATATATACATGGAGCGTCTTTTGACTTTACTTTAAATTGTGTCGCATTGGTTTCATTTATACTTTAAAACGTTGTAACGTAGATAGTTGTTGAACTACTTTGTAAACCTTGAAACACCTTTATATTTGAAATGAATGCGACATATTTTTGGTCAAACGTTGTTTTAAGGACTTACGACCACGTAACGGGACCTAAGTTGACGGCGCCGTCAATGACAATTTCGTCAGGTCGTCACATGTGGTATCAGAGCATTGGTTCTAGGGATTTAGAGTTCATTGGTGTCAACCCCGAGTCATATGGTGCAATAGTGAGTCTAGACTACAACCGGCATATAGACTTGAAGTAGGACTTGCTTGACTACTTGTACATTTATACTTGAACTCTTCTATTCGTATCTAACTCCTATTTCATCTTAATCTCACGTTGTTTCATTTGATTGACACGCCATCTTGACCTTATGAGGTAATGTCGAATGCACACATGAATTAGGGTAATATAATTGCCGGGATTATATTACGGTGACTTATATGGACATTCCGACATTATGACATAAAGAATTTAGGGCGGGTCAAGGAAAATTTTCTCTCTATCTTTATTCCATATCATGATTAGTATTATTGAGAATACTAATCAACGATATTCTTGTGTCTTGAAGGAACAATGGCTCGCCGAGGTCAACGCAATACTCCTCCCGAAACTCCCGAACAATCTCTTCAACGAATGATAGCCACCGCCGTAGATGCGGCCATGGCCGGTTACTCCTCCAACAACAATAACAACAACCACAACAACAACAACAACAACAACAACAACAACAACAACAACAACAACAACAACAACAACAACAACCATGGAGCCGGTAATTCAAATGAGGGTTGCTCCTACAAGAATTTCATGGGGTGAAAACCTCACACTTTCGATGGAACCGGGGGACCGGTTGATCTCACCCGATAGTTTGAGCAAACGGAAGCCGTTTTTAGCATAAGCGGTTGCCGGGACCAAGACAAGGTCAAGTATTCCACTCACACTTTTACCAGTATCGCTCTCACTTGGTGGAACACGTTTGTGCAATCGCTGGGTACCGATGAAGCCCACGCTCTCTCTTGGGCGGATTTAAGAGAAAAGATGATCACCGAATACTTCCCACGTGAAGAGACTCGAAGGCTCGAAAACGAGCTAAGAAGTTTAAAAGCGGTTCGAAATGACCTCAAAGCTTATAATCAATGGTTTGCCAAGCTAACCTTAATGTGTCCGGCTCTCGTGACTCAGTCCCTAAGGGTTGAACTTTACATGGATGGCCTCCCTAAGAGCATTAAACACGGGGTAATGTCATCCAAACCCGCTAATTTACAAGAAGCTTTAAAGATGGCCCACCAATTGATAGAAACGGTGGATGAAATTGATGTGCCGGCACCAAAGGTCGAGGATAAATCGGGTGGCAACAAAAGAAACTGGGAAGCCTCTCAATCAAGCAACTACAACAACAATAACTTCACCAATAAGCCCTTCACTTTCGACGGCAAGAAAGGTTATGCTGAAAATCAACCAATTTGCAACAAGTGCCACAAACATCATAATGGTGAATGTTGCAAGCCATTTTGCATCAAATGTCAAAGAAGTGGCCATGTGGCCAATGAGTGTAGAAATACCGCTCCTGTAGTGACCCGAACTTTTCCATGTTTATATATATTAAATGAAATGTTATTTACATGATTAAGTGTTTCCAACATGTTAAGCAATCAAACTTGTTAAGACTTGATTAATTAAAATAGGTTTCATATAGACAATTGACCACCCAAGTTGACCGGTGATTCACGAACGTTAAAACTTGTAAAAACTATATGATGACATATATATGATTATATATATAGTTAACATGATATTATGATAAGTAAATATCTCATTAGGTATTTTAACAATGAGTTATATACATAAAATTGAGACTATTGAATAATGAAACTCGAAAACGATATATATAACGATTATCGTTATATCAACGTCTTACTAAATACATATGAATCATATTAAGATATTGATACACTATGTTTAATTATGATAAATGATAAGTAAACATGTCATTAAGTGTATTAACAATGAACTACATATGTAAAAATAAGACTACTAACTTAATGATTTCGAAACAAGACATATATGTAACGATTATCGTTGTAATGGCATTTAATTGTATATATATCATACTAAGATATATTAATATATCATAATATCATGATAATGTAATAATTTAACATCTCTTTAGATATAATAAACAATGGGTTAACATTTAACAAGATCGTTAACCTAAAGGTTTCAAAACAACATTTACATGTAACGACTAACGATGACTTAACGACTCAGTTAAAATGTATATACATGTAGTGTTTTAATATGTATTCATACACTTTTAAAAACCTTCAATACACTTATCAAAATACTTCTACTTAACAAAAATGCTTACAATTACATCCTCGTTCAGTTTCATCAACAATTCTACTCGTATGCACCCGTATTCGTACTCGTACAATACACAGCTTTTAGATGTATGTACTATTGGTATATACACTCCAATGATCAGATCTTAGCAGCCCATGTGAGTCACCTAACACATGTGGGAACCATCATTTGGCAACTAGCATGAAATATCTCATAAAATTACAAAAATATTAGTAATCATTCATGACTTATTTACATGTAAACAAAATTACACATCCTTTATATCTAATCCATATACCAAAGACCAAAAACACCTACAAACACTTTAATTCTTCAATTTTCTTCATCTAATTAATCTCTCTCAAGTTCTATCTTCAAGTTCTAAGTGTTCTTCATAAATTCTATAAGTTCTAGTTTCATAAAATCAAGAATACTTCCAAGTTTGCTAGCTTACTTTCAATCTTGTAAAGTGATCATCCAACCTCAAGAAATCTTTCTTATTTACAGTAAGATATATTTCTAATACAAGGTAATACTCATATTCAAACTTTGATTCAATTTCTATAACTATAACAATCTTACTTCGAGTGGAAATCTTACTTGAACTTGTTTTCGTGTCATGATTCTGCTTCAAGAACTTTCAAGCCATCCAAGGATCCTTTGAAGCTAGATTTATTTTTCTCATTTCCAGTAGGTTTATCCACAAAACCTAAGGTAGTAATGATGTTCATAACATCATTCAATTCATATATATAAAACTACCTTATTCGAAGGTTTAAACTTGAAATCACTAGAACATAGTTTAGTTAATTCTAAACTTGTTCGCAAACAAAAGTTAATCCTTCTAACTTGAATTTTAAACTCAACTAAACACATGTTCTATATCTATATGATATGCTAACTTAATGATTTAAAACATGTAAACACGAAAAACACCGTAAAACCGGACATACGCCGTCGTAGTAACACCGCGGGCTGTTTTGGGTTTGATAATTAAAAATTATGATAAACTTTGATTTAAAAGTTGTTCTTCTGTGAAAATGATTTTTCTTATGAACATGAAACTATATCCAAAAATCATGGTTAAACTCAAAGTGGAAGTATGTTTTTCAAAATAGTCATCAAGACGTCGTTCTTTCGACTGAAATGACTACCTCTTACAAAAATGACTTGTAACTTTTATTTCTGACTATAAACCTATACTTTTTCTGTTTAGATTCATAAAATAGAGTTCAATATGAAACCATAGCAATTTGATTCACTCAAAACGGATTTAAAACGAAGAAGTTATGGGTAAAACAAGATTGGATATTTTTTGATTGTTATAGCTACGGGAAATATTGTAACAATTCTATACAAATCATATCCTAGTTAACTCTTATTGTATTATACATGTATTCTAATATATTATGTAATCTTGGGATACCATAGACACGTATGCAAATGTTTTGACATATCATATCGACCCATGTATATATATTATTTGGAACAACCATTGACACTCTATATGCAGTAATGTTGGAGTTAGCTATACAAGGTTGAGGTTGATTCCAAAAATATATATACTTTGAGTTGTGATCTAGTCTGAGACATGTATACACTGGGTCGTGGATTAATTCAAGATAATATATATCAATTTATTTCTGTACATCTAACTTTGGACAACTAGTTGTAGGTTACTAACGAGGACAGGTGACTTAATAAACTTAAAACATCAAAATGTATTAAAAATGTTGTAATTATATTTTTGAACATACTTTGATATATATATATATATATATATATACATATTTTTTATAGGTTCGTGAATCGACCAGTGGCCAAGTCTTACTTCCCGACGAAGTGAAAATCTGTGAAAGTGAGTTATAGTCCCACTTTTAAAATCTAATATTTTTGGGATGAGAATACATGCAGCTTTATAAATATTTTACAAAATAGACACAAGTACATAAAACTACTTTCTATGGTTGAATGATCGAAGCTGAATATGCCCCTTTTTGCTTGGTAGCCTAAGAATTAGGGAACATCACTAATTTTGAGAATTAGTGCACCCCTAATTGATGCGAATCCTAAAGATAGATCTATTAGGCCTAACGAATCCCATCTGAAGTACCAGATGCTTTAGTACTTCGAGTTTTATATCAATTTCGATGGATGTCCCGGAATGATGAGGATATTCTTATATGCATCTTGTTAATGTCGGTTACCAGGTGTTCACCATATGAATGATTTTTATCTCTATGTATGGGATGTATATTGAAATATGAAATCTTGTGGTCTATTATTATGATTTGATAATATATAGGTTAAACCTATAACTCACCAGCATTTTTGTTGACGTTTTAAGCATGTTTATTCTCAGGTGATTATTAAGAGCTTCGGCTGTTGCATACTAAAATAAGGACAAGATTTGGAGTTCATGCTTGTATGATATTATGTAAAAACTGCATTCAAGAAACTTATTTTTGATGTAATATATTCTTATTGTAAACCATTATGTAATGGTCGTGTGTAAACGGTATATTTTAGATTATCATTATTTGATAATCTTCGTAATGCTTTTTAAACCTTTATAGATAAAATAAAGGTTATGGTTGTTTTAAAAATGAATGCAGTCTTGGAAAAACGTCTCATATAGAGGTCAAAACCTCGCGATAAAATCAATTAATATGGAACATTTATAATCAATATGAACGGGACATTTCAGTTGGTATCCGAGCGTTGGTCTTAGAGAACCAGAAATTTGCATTAGTGTGTCTTATCGAGTTTGTTAGGATACATTAGTGAGTCTGGACTTCGACCGTGTTTTCTTTAAAAACGATTGCTTAACACTTATGTTGGAAACTATATATTATTAACATGTAAATATTATGTGATATATTAACCTCTTAATGTATTTGATATTGTGTGATAGATGTCTACCACTAGTAAAAATCCCATCGATTCACCTAATAATAATTAAGAGTCGAATATATTGTGGGAAGATTCACAAATTCCCGAAGAGGAACCGGAAGAAGAGGAACCGGAAGAAGAGGAACCGGAAGAAGAGGAACCGGAAGAGGAGGAAACGAAAGAGGAGGAACCGGAAGAAGAGGAATCGGAAGAGGAGGAACCGGAAGAGGAGGAACCGGAAGAAGAAGAGGTTTTAGAGGAAGAAATATTGATACCTATAGTAAATCGATTAAATAAAAGAAAATCCTCAACCAACGGACCAAAGTTAATAATAGTCAATGGTGTTTCCGCCGAGGAAGCAAAATGTTGGGAAGATTACCAATTTTCCGATGAATCGGATCCCGATGAGGATTCTGATGATGTTATAGAAATTACCTCGACCCAATTTAATAAAGCGAAAGAAAATAATAAGGGAAAAGGTATAAAAATAGAGAAACCCGATTCCAACCCCGATGAACTTTATATGTATCGGCAACATCCGTATTTCCTAAAATGTAACAATGACCCGGGAACGTCTAAACCACCAGGTTTTTCTAAACCATTGTAGAAAACAACGGCTCGTATTAGAGGAATACCATATATTCCTAGAAAATTAGAAAAACGAACCAAGTCCGAAGAAGAAGAAACCAGTGATTCAGATTAGAGGGTTGTAATCATGTTTTGTATTATATGTATTGTAGTGTGCTTGTACTTTTATGTTATATGTAAAAATTGCTTGTATTGTTTGTTAATTATCTTTTACGAATCTAATCCTTGTCTATTTTACAGTATAAAAACAAAATGGAGGTTAAGGGTAGACAACCGAATATTTTAGAAGATCTACCAGAGGATATGATTGAGAAAATCTTGTCTAGAGTCGGTCAGAATTCATCAACACAATTAATTATGGCAAAATTAACTTGTCAAACATTTGAAAGACTTTCCAGAAATGCCTTAGTTTATAAAAGGCTTTCCTTTGATAGGTGGGGTATATCACATTGGGGAGACCCTAAGTTATGTCGTGTTTTTTTTTAAAGCGTTAAATGCGGGGAACCCAAATGCAATTTTACGCTACGGGTTAAGAACCTATTTTGACTCAACATATCCCAACATAGGATTTCGTGAGTTAGAAAGAGCTTCTAACATGCAACATAAAGAAGCATGTTATGCTTACGGGTTAATAATGTTCGCTTCTCATCAAATTGAGAAAAAGAACATTGGGTTGCAACTTTTAAATAAAACGTTTCCACAAGTGACGGACTCGGTAGTTGAGGTGAGAAACAAGGTTTTTAGATTGTTACTGGGCTGTTGGGCATTACAAAACCCTCGTCCTTTTGACGACATTACAACATGCCGCCTAGCCAATGGTCATAACGGTTACTTTCCACAAAACCAAGGATGGGAAGTCGTCTTAGTAAAACCATAATGCATGACTTGTTTCTAGACTTATGAATTACGTGTCTTTATTTCTTTTGCTGAACAACTTGCGTATTAACTAGAATTGCCTTTATAGTTGCCGAGTAGCAATGTTATTATGTGTTATATTTCATCCTATATGTATAATAGCGGTATTGTAAGTTTGTAATATTTTGTATAAAATTTGAACGCGAAGTTTTATTGTAATAAGTTTTTCATATAGAAGCGTAGTAGTTGAGTTGTATAGTAGCTAGTAAGTATGAACTTAACGGGTACGTACTACCCGAATTAAAAACTATAAAATGCTAATATGAAGAAAAAACTTTTATAAATAAGTTCATATAATGCTACGAAATACTATTGACTACTCTTAAATTCTATATGATTAACTCAATTCTTTTGGCTATTTTTGAAGGAAATGGCACCGGCAACTCGTCAGAACTTGAACATGAGTGAGGAAGACTTCCGTGTTTTCCTTGCAGCAAACATAGCCGCAGTACAGACTGGGATGCAAAATAACAATAACTCTGGATCTAGCAGTGGAACTAATTTCACAAGAAATCGTGTAGGATGCTCCTACAAAGAATTCACTGCCTGCAAACCTTTGGAATTTGATGGAACCGAAGGACCAATTGGATTGAAACGGTGGACCGAGAAGGTCGAATCGGTGTTTTCCATAAGTAAGTGTACTAAAGAGGAAAAATTTAAGTACGCTACGCATACCTTCACAGGTTCAGCGTTAAAATGATGGAATACCTATCTCGATCAGGTAGGACAAGATGATGCTTACGCACTACCATGGTCAGCATTCAAGCAATTGATGAACGAGCAGTATCGTCCCAGAAACGAGGTCAATAAGCTCAAGGTAGAGCTTAGAGTATTATGAATGCAAGGTTTCAATATCACCACGTACGAACGGCGATTCACAGAATTATGTTTATTGTGTCCCAGAAAATTCGAAGACGAATAAGAGAAGATCGACGCATTTGTAAAAGGGTTACCGGAAAGAATTCAAGAAGATGTGAGTTCACACGAGCCCATATATATACAAAAGGCAAGTCGAATGGCTTATAAATTAGTGAACCAGATCGAAGGAAGGATTAAGGAGCAGGCGACTGAAGAGGCTAACATGAAACAATTCAAGAGAAAGTGGGAGGAAAACAATGACAAGAGTCACCAATACAACAACAATCACAACCACAATCGCAATAACTATCCCAATAACCGCAACATCAATCGCAACAACAACTTCAAAAAACGTCCCAACAAAAACTTCATTAATCGTCCGAACAGCAATAACAACTGCAACAACAACAATAATCAGAAACAGCAATGCCAAAGGTGTGAAGAGAATCACCCGGGGTTTTGCACAACATTTTGCAACAGGTGTAAAAGAAATGGCCATAGTGCGACAAAGTGGGAGGTCTACGGACCAATGTATAATAGAACTAAAGGAACAAATAATGTCGGAACGAGTAATGTCGGAACAAGTAGTGTCGGAGCAAGTACTGCCAACGTAGTCTGTTATAAATGTGGAAAACCGGGCCACATTATTAAAAATTGCCCAAATCAGGGGAATACTAATAGGCAGGGCCGCGGAAGAGTTTTCAATATTAATACAGCAAAAGCTCAGGAAGACCCAGAGCTTGTTACGGGTACGTTTCTCATTGACAATAAATCTGCTTATGTTTTATTTGATTCGGGTGTGGATAGAAGCTATATGAGTAGAGATTTTTGTGCTAAACTAAGTTGCTCATCGACGCCCTTGGATAATAAATTTTTACTCGAATTAGCAAATGGTAAATTAATTACAGCAGATAATATATGTCAGAATCGAGAAATTAAACTGGTTAGCGAAACATTTAAGATTGACTTGATACCAGTAGAGTTAGGGAGTTTTGATGTGATAATCGGTATGGACTGGTTGAAAGAAGTGAAAGCCGAGATCGTTTATTACAAAAATGCAATTCGCATTATACGAGAAAAAGGAAAACCCTTAATGGTGTACGGAGAAAAGAGCAACGCGAAGTTAAATCTTATTAGTAACCTGAAGGCACAAAAACTAATAAGAAAAGGTTGCTATGCTGTGCTAGTGATGAAACATGACTAGGAACTTCGAGATCAACAGGTTTAATTCACACAAAGGCGGAATTAGTGAATCAAACCAATCAAAGTGAATATGGGTAGCTTTTTGGGATTAAATTAGTCAAACCACAACAAGGATTGTGATTAGATTAATGCCTAGAGCTATTATTCACTACCATGAGTGATATGGGTTGAGAGAGAATCGGATCAGGTGAACCAGATCTGAGTGATTGTGTGTGAGAGAGGCTTAACCTAAAATGAAGAACATAAGACTTTATATACCCCTGCTGTTGACTCACCCGTACGACTCATCCATCACACGTACAAGTTGGCTTCATCAGCCGTACGGGTGATCACACACTCGTGTCTTCTCATTCAGGTTATAATAATGACTTAGCTCAGCATCAACCATGTGTATGAGCCTGTCAGCCGTACGAGTGATGCTTCACTCGTACGTCTGACTAAGTCTAACATAGTCAAACATCCGTATCGCGTTCCTGCAGTACCTGTAACCACATACAAACACAGATAGGATAATAACGATCGATCATGGTATCCCATAAACTGAAGTACCTGCAATGGACGTAGGTTAGATGTCTAGGGACTTACATAAAATGCTTCAACAACTCCCCCTAGGACCTAGACCATCGATTACAATAAAGTAAACGTCCATGAAATACATATAAGTCCAAAAGTAGCATCAGTCTAATATCAATTACATTTCCAGATTCTCTCTCTCTCCAAAATACATCATCATCAAAAACAAAAACAAACAAACAAAAAATTATTAACTAGCATCACAGTATCCGACACACATCAGCTGGCTTGAACTTGGTTTGAGCTTTGAGCATCACTTTCTCTGTTGAGGTATGCATAGAGGACATCGATCACATGTTGATATCTCATAGCTTCCTCCTTTCGATCATCTCTGAATGTAATGTGATGGCGGTGAAGTGTCTCCACATCAAATCTCGACAAGTTCCTCAGCCACATAGGATCTAGAATCCTCACATTGTCGAACTGTATGCTTCCATCATCCTTCTCAATTGCAGTCAAGATCACTGCTTCTTCCGATAACTCATCATAGAACCACCAACTGAAGTTCTTACAGATATCCTTGGGTAATGGCATCAAGGGATATTGTTTCATATACTTAGCTGGACGGAACTTAACAACACGGATAGGTCCTCCTTTAGAATTTTTCTTTGTTGGGTGTATGGAAAACCTAGCGGTCGTTGACTTAAAGATGTCCCATTTCCCTGTCTTATACTCATACCTGAGTTTTCTTTGAAACAACCTGGAATGGTCACAATCTTCAGCGTTCAACATCTTCAGCTTAGCAAGTTACATGATCTAGAAGTACGGTAGAGTTTTGAAGTGACTTGGACGTGCCATATAATCTACTCCGCCTTCCCTTTTGATCGTAAAACAGTTGATCTCCTTGAAATAGCCCCAACTCAAAATTTTACCCTTGGAGTACTTCTTGGTTCTTTTACCTTTCTCATAGAAACTGACAAACTTCAGCTCGAGCACTGGCTTATCTACTTGATCAGGGTTAACAACGTTCTGTCTCCACCAACTTTGACAATCTTCGTCTTCCTTAACGTTTCTATTCACTTTAACCCTATCACGTTTGAACCATTCATTAATCTCATTCCATGTCTCGGCTTTAGCTTGTTCGGCTCGGAGTTTCTTATCCTTCAATTCAGTTTCTTTTCTTTCTTTCTCAACGAGCAGTTTCTCATGTCGGATCTTCTTGTTCCTTTCTATCATAACATCCACTTCTTTAACTTGTTGTTTGTATACCTTCCTCGCCTTTTCTAACTCAATTAAGTTCTTTCTTTTCTCCTCACAGCTCAGATTGAAGAAATCACTTAAGGTGTTAAGTAACGGATGCGAGTATGGTTCAAGCGAAGGCATAACAATTTCAACTTCTTCTTCTTCTTCTTCTTCTTCTTCTTCTTCTTCAGCATCAGATTCTGTCACAAATTCGTCTTCGGACTCAATAATCACATCCTCTTTCAAACTCTCTTTACCAACAGAATCTTCACTCTTCTCATCTTCGAATAGATCAAAATCACTTAAGTTGATATTTTGGATTGATTCAGGAGGGATACTTGACAATGACTCTTCTTGTGGAGCCTTGTTTTCAGCTTCAGCTGTCTCTGCATTCTCCGTATCATTTTTGCTATCATATGCTAGAGCAGCAAGCTGTTCCATCAGAAATTCACTTGGTGGAACGTCCCCCTTTTCTGCATCATTAAAAACATTTGAATAATTCATATAATATTCATCAGTAAAGACCTCACCATATTCATTAAAACTTCGAATATGTATCACTAACGATATATCAAAAGAGGGTCCTCCAGTTCCAGCATCTTCTTCATCATATTTTTCATCACCTTCTCCCAAATCAGAAGAATACTCTTCTTCTCTCTCCTTAATCAACTTGGTTTTGCCAGAGGTAAGCTGTTCAATCTTTTCATTTAACTTCTTCATCTTCTCCCTGTTCGTACTCTTAATTGCCAAAAACTTCTTCTTCAACTTATCTGTTCTTTCCTTCTCCCAAATCAGAAGAATACTCTTCTTCTCTTGTTCTCTTCAACCAACGACTCAATCTTAGCATTACTGATATTCTTCTCCTCAGTAGCTTGATTCTCCAAATTGGTTATTTTCGTGACCAAACACATCAACAGATTTTGCTGAGTCTTATATTCATCTGACGTGACCTGAGGTGTTGTTGTGGCAGGTTTTGGTGAGGTAACAGTAGCCCTTGCATCCTTCATGAAACCGGATGGCTTTCTCTGAGCTTGTTGCCTTGAACCTCCCTGTGATGATCTATGAGGTGACTCATAAGAATACTTTGTTCTTTTCTCCTTCTTCTTGAGTTGTTCTGCGGTCATTGGATCCTTTCCTTTCTTTTTTCTCTGAATAAAGCTGGCATCCTCCTCTATCACATCATCATCACCCTCGATAATCTCATCATCAACATTACCTCCTCCTTAAACATTACCAGCAGCTTTCTGATTATCACCCTCACCATCCTCATCTGTAACTTCATAGTTAGAGTCTGAATCCTCATTCCTCCAAGCATTACTTGCTGTACATCGATAGTTCTCCTTGATAAGATGACAAATGAGCTTTCTATTAAAGTCAAGCTTTAACTCAGCAATCCTTGTCTCTTCCTTTCTGCGGAAAGTAATCGGATTCATCGGCTTCAGGTGGATAATATCCTCTTCAAGCTTAGGTAAATCAGGTGCAGCATCATTAATGATTAATTGAAGAAAACGGGCATAGATCAGGTATCTCTGGGAAGAACTGAAGTGGTTAGCCTTGAAATAGTAGAAAACAAAACCCGAAAAATCATATGGAGCCTTGAGAACAAGTGCTACAAACATACTCTGCACTTTCTCGCTCAGCTTGTCAATACCAGATTTGCGTCCACTCAAACAATGCATGATTACATGAGCAAGATATCTAAACTGCGGTGGCAGACATGTCTTCACCAGCTCAGATTTGCCAACAAGGTAACCAGAATAAGTACATCTTCTGAAACAACCATGGATTCGTTCTCTACTGATAGTCATATGGGAGCAGTTCTCGTCATTGAATCCCAAAATCCTTCTAATTACATTCTTAGAAACAGTAATATCATGACCTTGAATCTTACTAACAAGCTTATCTTCATCAACATCCAATACAGCATTTCTCCAGAACTCTCTCTGATGACTGTAGTATGCAGTGCATTCAGTAGAAATAGCAGTGTGTATCCTTGATCTCTTAAGAAATTCGATAATCTCCTTAAAGTGAGAACCTCTCTCTAAAGTAGTGTCATAGAGAGCAACTTGATTGTTCAGTTCACCCATCTCTAGAGGAATCTCTTGCTGAGCAGGTGGGATGACTGGATTCACTTGAGGATTCGCTTGTGGATTAACTTGTTGCTCCCCCTGTCCTTCAATGTTATCAACTGGAATGTTTACTTGTTGTTCTGCCATCTGATGATATCTAAACAGAAACTGAAACATTAACAGAGATGTTAGATATACAAATCAATCAGCATACATCATCCTAGCATTTGCATCAAATTGTCATAAATATGCTAAACAGGATGAAAAACGTGCGAGTGGCAGTTTCACACGTGTGGCTGATAGATCAACCGTGCGAGTGATATAGTCACTCGTGTCACAGTTGACACGTTTGAGCAGTAATATGGTTTCAGATAGGGTACACGGCTGATGTAAAAATTCTAAGCGAGTGAGTCAACCTTGTGGTGACTCGTGCGGTTAATCACACGTGTTAGCTCTTGCAGACGAGTGATAAATAAAATCAAGACAAACGAGTGAGTTCAAAGGTACACACGGTTGATCATCAACCATGCACTGACTCGTACGAGTCATGTCTCACGCGTGTGAGTGACGTCACTCGTGCATGTCTGATGAAACCGTATTAAACGCCTTTTTTAAATCATCAAAATCACATAATTGAGCACATTATGGACCGATTTACATCACGATAGCATCATAAGATAACGTTAAACACAAAACAATTACAGATACACATCAATACAACCTTCAATTTCATGAAATTTGAGTTGTAAACACTTAGGGTTTCGACCCATTAAAACAACAAATTAAGGTACAAAAACTCGATGAAATCATACCTAATAGGTGGCGCTGGATTTGTCTAAGTAAGCTTAACGTGCGTTGCAAAAGAATGCTTGATCGGTGATGATCGAAAATAGAGAGAAAAAGTATTGAGTGCACAAGTGTGAGATGTTGTGCTCAACACCCCTATTTATACTCTCGTGATCAACCATGCAGTTGATCACACGATCCACCATCAAACGCGCGTCTCACCTATGAAGGTTTTTCGTATACCCGAGAGACATTAAATTAATGTGGCTAATATGTTATGATCCAAGTCGGGTCATACCCAATAACAAGCTTACCGACACCTTAATCGTATTTATTTTAATGAATGGATCATTAAATGAATACGCGACACTTGGATTTTAGAAAATCGGTTTGCTAAAATATCATTACTTGAGATAAAATTATTTGGATAATTTATGTGATAAGCATTTTATAAATTTGCAAGATTAAATGGTTATGTTGTGATACATTTTATAAAAGGATTTATAAAATGTAAGTAACAAAAGGCATGACATTATATGTAACAAGTTTTATTATTAATTGTAAGTTACATATTTTGAGACATTCCCCATGGGGGACGGTTTTGAAGGGATCAAGGGTCTCACCCATGCTCAACTTTGCTACTTTTAAGATGACACAATATCACATACATATTCTCTTAATCTACCCATACTTTGACTCAAGTAAATATACAAGATACATGCATTCAAACAACATATGAAATAAGAAAACATTCTCTCTTCCCTTGGGCAGTTTCTGGCTGAAACTTTCAGCTCAAAGAGAGGGTCATTGAGGTTGTTTGAAAGTTTATCTCCAAGTGTTCATAAATCCTAACTATAGTATTAGGTGTTGGTGTAAAGTTTGGGGTATAATCCCTTGAGGTTTCACCATTAGAAGCTAGCATTCATCATCATCTTTCATTGTTGCTGCTGGCTGAAATTTCCAGCAGATAGAAGTGGGTTTCAAACTACTTTAACAAGGTGGTTAAGGTTCTAGAGTCTAGTCACAATCAAGGGTGGTGTTGGAGCATCAAAGGCTTGGAGTTTAACACACTTGAAGCTTCAAGTTGGAGGCTATTTTCACCTTCATCTTCATTAAATTTCTGCACTTTTGAGCAGCCCTCAAACTTGGTTTTGAGGAGGTATAAATCACTTCCTTTCTTGTTAATTTGTAAGCATGATTTCACACCTTGATCCTATTGGGATTTAGCTTTAAATTGGTTTAAAGATTAACAAGTTTAATTGGTAATTATACGCTTCCGTTTATTATGATTCTTAAAAGGTTTTAAGAGTTTCAAACTTGTTAAATTCCAACAATGGTATCAAGAGCCGAAGTTGTTGAAATATGCTTCAAAATGTTGTTTTAAACCCACTATATTTGCAATCTATGAACATGCATGAATGTAGATTGCAAAAATCAATGGGTTTGGGTGGGTTTATGTGTTAGGCCGAATAGTTTGGGTTCCAAAAGTAGGTTTTGGGCTTTTTCATTTGGTCTTATTTGGTTGCATGTTCATGTTCACAATCATAGCCTTGACCTTGTGTTGAATGCATGTTATGGTTGAATGATTGATTGATTTGTAATATTCATTTGGTATGTAATATTAATTCATTCAATTGGTTTGTAATATTAATTCATTTGGTTATGTAATTTATTTTATATTTGGTATGTAAAATAGATTAGGTTGTATTTTCATTTTCTAGAGAAAAATGTATTAGGATATATTTTGTAAAGAACATGAAGATACAAGATGAAGATGCATGAAGATCACAAGGAAGAACACAAGAAGCATGTGGATGCAAGGTTAAGTGGGAGGTTAAAACCTCTTTCTTTGTGTTTTACCCCTTTACCGGTGACATTTGTTATGGCTTGATTGTGAACACATTAATTTTGCATGCTTGGTTGTTTATTGTATGATTGTGGATTGTATGTTTGTATGCTACAAGTTATCACTCAAGTTAACAACAAGCATAACTATAATTTAATTGGTTAAATTATTAACGACATGCAAAACGTTAATTTAAACGGCTAAAAGGACATTAATAAACGGTTATTAAGAACATGATAAGGATCATATATATAAAATGGTTTATATCAAGTAATTGGCTAAAATTACAAGACTTGAAAATGGATTTCAAATGAACCATACACTAAATGCATGTTGGTGTATGGCATAAATGTTTTCTTAAACTAGAATTAACGAAAACTTAAAATCCCTTAATCGACAAGGCATACAAGTTAAACGCCATCCTTTTGTGTGACACTTGAAAATATTAGGGAACTCATAATGGGATAAAGGTCACCTAACCGTTGTGAGCAAACTAATATGATCGAGGTAAATTTCGCACACTTGTAGGATAAAGGTCACCTAACCACTTGGATGTTAAATTTACACGTTTACACAAGTAGGACGACTTGATTTGGGAATCATGAACTTAGGGTCACCGAAGCATGAGGAACAAATAGGCGTTGATGGGATGAATATGCCATGCAAAAGGATGGCATGATCCCATAACTTAGAAGTTGCAAAAGGATTGCAATTGTCATATAATGACTACCTAGCTAAATCAAATGACGGGATAAAAGTCACCTAACCGAAATTTGATTTACCGTTGGATTCTAAAATTTAATAAATATCAATTGGTTTTAAAGGGTATTTATTGTTAAATTAAAATTGATACTTAAACAACTTTGTTAAATTTTGTAGATGGACTCCAATAACAACAACAACATTCCAAACGTACCTATCAACTTTAACAACCTATCGTTGAGGTCAATCCTCGAAGAGGAAAAACTCAACCATATGAACTTCATGGATTGGTTCCGTAATCTAAGAATTGTCCTCAAACTTAAGGATAGGGCGTATGTGTTGGAAGACCCCATTCCCGATCAACCGGACGAGGATGATACGGAAGGCATGGCTTATTGGGAGAAATATTGCACCGATTCGGTGCAAGTTTCTTGCCTCATGCTTGGGACTATGATACCCGAACTCCAAAAGGACTTCCAGCATCATAGTGCATATGACATGATCACATAGTTGAAGGAGATGTTCCTTCAACAAGCTCGTGTTGAGCACTTTGAAACGGTCCGAGCGCTTCATGCATGTCGGATGGACGACTCCCAATCCGTTTCATCTTATGTCCTTAAGATGAAAAGCCTAACTGATCGAGCGAACCATCTAAACTGCAATGTGTCTAATGAATTAGCCACGGACCTTATCCTTAACTCCTTGTCAAAGAGGTTTGACACATTTGTAATGAATTACAACATGAATGGATGGGATAAGAGCATTGGCGAATTACATTCCATGCTAAAGACGGCCGAAGCGAGCATGGGTAAAAGGGCTTCACCCATGTTTATGATCAATGAAGGCGGGTCCAAAAACAATAACACTTCTAAGCCGAAGGCGGCTAAGAGGAAAGGACCCACCTACCAAGGCAAGGGTAAGGGAAAGGGAAAAATGGTTACCCCAACCAACAATAACAAGAAGCAAAAGATTGCTGGAAAGGCTAACCCCAAGGAAGAACCGTGCTTTGGTTGCGGTGAAATGGGTCACTATAAACGCAACTGCCCGGTCTACCTAAAGGAGTTGAAGGAAAAGAGGGATGCAGGGCAAACCTCAGGTAATGTATATATGGTATACATTGAGCTTAGTATTACTTCTTCTAATACATGGGTATTAGACACAGGATGTGGAACTCACATTTGCAATTCTATGCAGGGGTTCAAAAGAAGTAAACAAGAAGCGGGAACATCAAGTCTCTACATGGGATATGGAGCTAAGGTGCACGTAGTAGCTCAAGGAGACTTTATTTTAAAGCTTCCAAGTGGTTTGGAGCTTATTTTGAAAAATGTTTTGTATGCACCCGATTTATCACGAAACATTATTTCTGTATCCCGTTTGAAACAATATGGTTTTAATCTTAATTTCATTAATGATGATATCCATGTTTCTTTAGATAATGTGTTCTATTTTAAGGCTTCGCCTTCAAATGGTATTTATGAATTGGTTCATGATTACACATTATACAATAGCTCAATATACCATGCAAACACCAAGAAGCTCAAAAGGGATTTGAGTGATTCCTACTTATGGCATTGTCGCCTTAGTCACATAAACAAGAACCGAATGCATACACTTCAAAAGAATGGACATTTGAAATCAAATGAACTAGACTCGTTTGATGTATGTGAATCTTGTTTACAAGGCAAAATGACTAAAGCACCCTTCAAAGGGACCTATGAAAGGGCTAAAGACTTATTGGGATTAATACATTCGGATGTATGTGGACCCTTTAAGCCCATGACTAGGAATGGTGAAAGATACTTCGTTACTTTCATTGATGACTTCAGTCGTTTCAGATATGTCTACTTATTAAGACATAAGGACGAAACTTTTGAAGCATTCAAGGAATATCAAAATGAAGTACAAAATCAACTCAATAAGATAATCAAGGTACTTTGTACCGATAGAGGAGGTGAATACCTAAGCGATGCTTTCCAAGATCATCTTAGAAGTTGTGGGATTATCTCGCAACTTACTCCACCCGGGACACCACAGCTTAATGGTGTGTCCGAAAGGAGGAAGCGAACCCTAATGGATATGGTTCGATCTATGATGGCTAGAAGCTCGTTGCCTCTATCATTTTGGGGTTATTGTCTATGCTTCACGGCTCGTATTCTAAATATGGCCCCAACCAAGAAAGTGGAAAGAACTCCTCATGAGATGTGGTTTGGAAAACCTCCATCTCTATCATACTTAAAGGTATTGGGATGTGAAGCTTATCCTAAGCGTTACGTCCCTAATAAGTTGAATGCTCGATCCACGAAGTGTATCTTCATAGGATATCCCAAGGATAATATGGGATACTATTTCTACGATCCAACCGAGCAAAATGTATTTGTTGCTCGAAAGGCTGAATTCCTTGAAACTAAGTTCCTAATGGAAGGAAATAGTGAAAGGAAGATAGATCTTGAAGAGGTTCAAGATCAAGTAGATGATACACAATTGGTTGACACTAGCACTTAACATGAAAATGTTGAGAATGATCAACTGGATGATCAAAATACACAAGACATTCGCAGATCTGGTAGGATTAGTAATCCTCCTGAGAGATATGGGTTTCTCATGGATGATTGCTATGTGGTTGATTTGGATGAACCAACAAAATACCAAGATGCTTTATCAAGGATTGATAAAGATAAATGGCAGGAAGCCATGAACGGTGAGATGCAATCCATGTATGACAACCAAGTTTGGGAACTAGTTGTATAACCTACTAACTCCAAGTTAGTTGATTGTAAATGGATTTTCAAGATGAAAACCGACATGCATGGAAACTTAAATACATATAAAGCTAGACTTGTAGCAAAAGGTTTCACTCAAACTCAAGGGGTTGACTATGATGAAACCTTTTCGCCTGTGGCAATGCTAAAGTCTATTAGGATATTATTTGCCATTGCTACTCATTATGATTATGAAATATGGCAAATGGATGTCAAGACCGCCTTCCTAAATGGATATCTTGAGGAAGATGTCTATATGGTTCAACCTGAAGGTTTTGTCGATCCGAAACATCCTAACAAAGTGTGTAAGTTAAAGAAGTCAATCTACGGATTGAAACAGGCATCTAGAATGTGGAATCATCGTTTTAATGAGGTAGCCAAGAAATTTGGCTTCATTAAAAATGGTGATGAAGCTTATGTATACAAGAAAGCTAGTGGGAGCACTATCATGTTCCTTGTATTATATGTGGATGATATATTATTATTTGGGAATGATATCCCAACAATGCAAGGAGTTAAAGCTTGGCTAAAAGGTTGCTTCTCCATTAAGGATCTTGAAGAAGCACAATACATTTTGGGGATTAGGATCTACAGGGATAGATCCAAGAAATTGATAGGTTTGAATCAAAGTGCATACATTGAAAAGATCTTGAAAAGGTTCAAGATGGAGAACTCTAAGAAAGGTTTGGTACCTATTCAAAAGGGAACACTTCTCAGTTCATCTCAATGCCCCACCACGAAAGATGAACAGGAGAGGATGAATAAAGTACCATATGAATCTGCCATTGGGTCAATCATGTATGCAATGATATGCACTGGACTGGATGTGTCATGCGCTCTTAGCTTAACAAGTAGATACCAGAATAACCCAGGAAACAGTCATTGGATTGCTGTCAAAAGCATATTAAAATACCTTAGGAGGACTAAGGATATGTTTCTTATATATGGGTCTGGTGAGGAGGAACTCGCTGTAAAAGGTTACGTGGACGCGAGTTTCTAAACTGATCACGATGATTCTCGATCACAAGCCGGTTATGTCTTCACATTAAATGGAGGTGCGGTCTCTTGGAAGAGTTCAAAACAGGATGTTGTTGCATTATCCACTACAGAGTCGGAGTACATTGCCGCCTCATTGGCAGCTCAGGAAGGTGCATGGATGAAGAAATTCATAGACAACTTAGGAGTAGTCCCTTCCATTCAGGACCCTCTTGAGATCTTTTATGACAACGAGGGTGCGATTGCTCAAATCAAGGAACCTCGTGCTCACCAAAAGACCCGTCACATTGAGCGGAGATTCAACTACATAAGGGATGAAGTTGAAAACGGAAAGATATGTATTCGCAAAGTTCACACAGATCTTAACATAGCGGATCCACTCACGAAGCTCTTACATGGATCAAAACATGCAGGACATGTTTGTGCTTTAGGGCTTCAATATTCTAGTGATTGGTCATGATCTGTTTTAAGTATTGTAAAGGAACGAAATTGTTCAAACTCATTAATATAATTACGGTGTTAATTTATTTTGAGTCAAGTTCCTATTTTGCATATTTTATCCATGAATAAGAAATTATTCTAAATTCCGTAGTCGATCACATTTGTGGGAACAAGTGTGAGGTTTAGACTATTATGAACTTGGATTGGTATACATTCACGGGATGAATGTGGGGTAAGGTTGCAACTAAGGTTCCTAGATATTTGTAGGATACAGATATTGGAAGACCCGCCCTCAAGATTTATTAAATGGAGCCTTTGTGGTTGATCACATGTAAATCTTGAGTAAAGGCGAATAGCATTGTATCCTCTGACCTGAGATACATATTAGGTTCGGATATTTACCAAGTATTGTGCCTTGATTCTTTCCTTCGCAATTCTGAAATATGGTAGTTCATAAGGAATAGCTCAGGTATAATACAAGGTGTATATTTAGGACTTATGTAGTCAAGATGGAATTTGTCCCTCTTATTCATTGAGAGTCAGATGTCTAAGGCCTGATAAAGTTAGATCTAGAAGAGAGTGATCACTCTGTATCTCCTGGATTTAGCATGACATCTAGGACGAAAGGATATAATGAAAAGATTCACCTATTCATATTCGAGATGGGAACTTGAAAAGGATGATGTTATTGAATGGCACAAAGTCATAACATATTTGGGGTGATGGACGGTCGTTAGGTGGTATCCATCACTTGCATTAATCTATTATGTTTCTCGTGCAAGTGGGAGATTGAAGGTTTTTCGTATGCCCGAGAGACATTAAATTAATGTGGCTAATATGTTATGATCCAAGTCGGGTCATACCCAATAACAAGCTTACCGACACCTTAATCGTATTTATTTTAATGAATGGATCATTAAATGAATACGCGACACTTGGATTTTAGAAAATCGGTTTTCTAAAATATCATTACTTGAGATAAAATTATTTGGATAATTTATGTGATAAGCATTTTATAAATTTGCAAGATTAAATGGTTATGTTGTGATACATTTTATAAAAGGATTTATAAAATGTAAGTAACAAAAGGCATGACATTATATGTAACAAGTTTTATTATTAATTGCAAGTTACATATTTTGAGACATTCCCCATGGGGGACGGTTTTGAAGGGATCAAGGGTCTCACCCATGCTCAACTTTGCTACTTTTAAGATGACACAATATCACATACATATTCTCTTAATCTACCCATACTTTGACTCAAGTAAATATACAAGATACATGCATTCAAACAACATATGAAATAAGAAAACATTCTCTCTTCCCTTGGGCAGTTTCTGGCCGAAACTTTCAGCTCAAAGAGAGGGTCATTGAGGTTGTTTGAAAGTTTATCTCCAAGTGTTCATAAATCCTAACTATAGTATTAGGTGTTGGTGTAAAGTTTGGGGTATAATCCCTTGAGGTTTCACCATTAGAAGCTAGCATTTATCATCATCTTTCATTGTTACTGCTGGCTGAAATTTCCAGCAGATAGAAGTGGGTTTCAAACTACTTTAACAAGGTGGTTAAGGTTCTAGAGTCTAGTCACAATCAAGGGTGGTGTTGGAGCATCAAAGGCTTGGAGTTTAACACACTTGAAGCTTCAAGTTGGAGGCTATTTTCACCTTCATCTTCATCAACTTTCTGCACTTTTGAGCAGCCCTCAAACTTGGTTTTGAGGAGGTATAAATCACTTCCTTTCTTGTTAATTTGTAAGCATGATTTCACAACTTGATCCTATTGGGATTTAACTTTAAATTGGTTTAAAGATTAACAAGTTTAATTGGTAATTACACGCTTCCGTTTATTATGATTCTTAAAAGGTTTTAAGAGTTTCAAACTTGTTAAATTCCAACAACCTAAATCACACGTACGTGTGACGCAATTGTCTTAGGACAAGTTGATCAGGGTCATCCGTACGGTTAACCTCAAACATGTGGTCAATTGTACGGTTCACACATCAAACGTGCGAGTGAGCACTTAGGCAATTTCAAAACTTCAAAATTTTACAACCTTAGGATTTCGACTCGTTCAGCAATCTTAGATCTAACAAGCACTTTCAACTTGAGTCAAAAATCACTAAACCTTCAAGAAATGATCATTAACACTTAGGCAGATAAAATCCTAACCTAAACAAGGTTATTACTCTAATCAATCTGTGATCCAAGAGTAAGTCCTACAGTGTAATGTCAACTTAAGTTCATTAGCAATCTAAATCATGAATGTCTTTCAAATAGTCACAAGCTCTACGAACTTCTAACTCATGGATTTGGTGGCCCAATATCTTGATCTCAACAAAGTTCTTTCAGATGTCGTTATGCACTCAGAGGATAATCAGAAAAAATAAGGAAATGATAAAATCTTTATGGATTTTCTGATGCAAAATGTCATGCAACTAAAATTATGCAAATGAAAGACATTCTATCATGAAATGCAATAACATGCAAACCAAAATCTTTTTGTTGTTTTATAGATTACAATGCAAACAAAATAACAGAACAGATATATAAGACATACAAATCCACATTCTTTTTGTGAGCAAGATGATTAACTGTTTTAAAATGGATCAGAACTGACATATTGAATCAATTTCTGTCGTTCATTCCTAATTATCCAGTCTATGTCTATTATCATGTAATTACTGATATCAATCCTCATTAAACAGGGACATATTCATTCCGGACACTTCGACAATCATGTTGGCATTAATTACTTGAACACTATAAAGCAGTGATTTTTGAGATCACGCTAAGTTCATTAATCCATGATTCTTTCATCACTTATGATTGTGCGTTTTTATTAGGTTGTCAATTCATTACAAGTAACTTTCCGTTATCTCTTTCGATGTACTTCATTCAAATTGAACAGGATGGTTCTCACGGCATTTTGAATAACCCTGTCAGCCTTTGGCTTCTATCAATGTGTTGACAATCTTCAATCTAGTTGGCTCGGCTGATCTCAGAGTATATTGGATTATCTGAATAGGCGCACTATTTACCGCGGGGATTGATCTACAGTTAAAGCAGACTTGCCTGATGACCAGTCGTCACACAAAATAAATCTCGAGGCCCTTAACTTCTTTATGTTCAAGTTGTCATGGAAAACGGAATCGAAAGTTAAACTTTCATATATATATTTAATTAGAGTATATCTAGGTAAGTATCTTTCCAACTTACAGTCTTAATGGATATAACTCTATATTGCAGATGACAAGAATCTTGATAGTTCAGTGTGAACGTCGTGATTAAACAATTTAAGCTGCGTGGGGGCATCACACTAAGAATGATCTGAGTTCTTTATGAGCACATCATGAATCAGCATTCTTCATACTTTCACGACTTTGCCATCTTGATACGCTAATTTTATTGACATTGAATTTCTTTTGATATTTTGATTTTTCAGCGTATCACTGTCTTTTGATATATTGATTTTGAACGCCATCATGAATGTATTTTCCAATTTTATGTATGAACTCATGTTTCTTTGTTGTGTGCTCATATCACTCGAAGGTGTTCTCCCTTAAATGCTTAAACGGTTCGCAATAAGGAGTTATACTTTTCGACCTTAAGTGAGAAGGGATACTTACTGTTGACATAAACTAATTTTCTCTGTATTTTCAGGGTTTAGTTTTGATTATTAAGTCTCAGGCCCATGACAACGTGGTATGCACCAGCCAAACAGATAATCCTCAACCCCTTAAATGAACTATTGAATGTCCCATTCATAGCTGTGAAGCTGAATTGGTAGAGCAACGTAGAATATTGCTTGGGGACATCCAACACCAACTTTCTCTAACGATTATCAATTATGATAGGGGATACCCTAAACCGACTATTGAGTTCCTCAACAACTATCATTTCATACAGTTTCAGAGATAATTAGGTGATTACCTTCAAATGCTACAGATCGTCCATGACTTCTGAATCTTAGATGATCATTATTCTTATTATGATTGTCTAAAGCCAAGAATTCATAAGTCACGTCTATCAGTACATCACACAACAGATAGATATAAACATTCAAATCAGTCATTACTAATCAAATATATCAATTCTCAGTACAGTAATTTCTTCATCTCCATCATATTAATCAAAACAAGCTCATTTTCGGATTTATCAACTTTTTAAGATTTTCTTGTGAGGCATTTTTCACTTTTTAGGTATTTTCTGCTGATAACATATACACCCCCTAAAATGATGAAATATAAAATCTTTTTGTGTTTTAGCATTTTAATCAAACAGAAAATAACTACAGACAAACATGCAAACATGAAATAAATCATGCAAAGGAATGCAAACAGAAAGCAAAAATATGCAATACAGATAATTAAACAATTAAAAAACTACATGTCATGCATCCTACATGCAAAGTCTAAAAGCTTGACTAACCCTCATACACAACATCCGAAATTACTTTGTCTCGATCAACAATGCCATTCATATCTAGTAGGAGTATGAACCTAGGTTTATCAAAAGCCTTAGTGAATAGGTCAGCCCTTTGGTCCTTAGTACCTATTCTCTTAACCTCAATAATCTTTTTCTCAGGACAATCCCTAAGAAAATGATATTTAACACCTATGTGTTTGGTCTTAGAATGTTGCACAGGATTCTTAGTAATTGCTATAGCAGCAGTATTATCAATATAAAGAGGAGAGAAAGAGATTATTATCCCGTAATCGCGAAGTTGTTGTTGGATCCAAACAACTTGCGAACAACAACTAGCAGCAGCTATATATTCAGCTTCACACGTGGAAAGAGCAACGGCAGTTTGTTTCTTGCACTGCCAGGTCACCAGCCTTTCACCTAGAAATTGACATCCTCCTGATGTAGACTTGTTGTTGATTTTGCAACCAGCATAATCTGAATCACTGTAAGCCACAAGATCAAACTTCTCATCGTTCGAATACTAGATGCCGAGATTTGGCAAATGCAACAGATAACGTAGAATTCTTTTGGCAGCTGTAAGATGAACTATATTCGGATTAACTTGATAACGAGCACACAGCCATGTTGCGAACATAATATATGGCCTAGACGCAGTGAGATACATGAGCGATCCGATGATTGCTCGATAATATGTAGGATCAACAGGTTCTCCTTCGCACTCTAGTGAAATACCGTGATTCACAGCTAACGGAGTTGACACAGGATGTTCTTGAGTCATACCGAATCGTTCGAGTATATCATTTACATACTTTGCTTGATGAAGAAAAATACCATTACTAGTCTGTTCGACTTGTAAACCAAGAAAGTAGTGTAAGAGACCCAATTTACTCATTTTGAACTCGTCCTTCATCACCTGTTCGAACTCATCAACGAGTTCCTGCTTAGTAGCACCGAAGATAATATCGTCAACATAAATCTGGACTAAAATAATGTCGTCATCTTGAACTTTTGTGAACAGAGTACAGTCTACCGTGCCCATTTGGTATCCTTTTTCGATCAGATAACTCGATAACCATCCGTACCAAGCTCTAGGAGCTTGATGTAAACCATAAAGGGCTCGACGTAATCGGTAAACTTTGTCAGGATGAAGATGACCTTCAAAACCCGGAGGTTGACTGACATATACTCTTTCATTTAGCTTGCCATATAGAAATGCACTCTTAACATCCATTTGATAAACTTTAAACTTCATAAAAGACATGAAAGTCGAGAAAATTCGAATCGCTTCCAATCTGGCAACAGGAGCAAAAACCTCATCGTAATCAAATTCAGGATCTTGCTGATAACCTTTAGCAACTAATCTTGCTTTGTTACTAGTAACATTGCCATCTTCGTCGAATTTTCACTTCCAAACCCATTTGAGGTCGATTACTTTCGCACCATGCAGCTTAGTAACTAACTTCCAAATATCTACGATGGAATTGCTGAATTTCTTCTTGCATAGCCATCACCCAATCAACATGTTTCAAAGCTTCTTTTGTTGTCTTCGGCTCTATTCTAGATATATGACATGAGTACTCGTAATATGCAGCAGCTGCTGTCATATGAGAATCAACTTGACCATCAAACTGAACTTGTCTTCTTGTCCTAACACATGCATTCGGATCTCCAATTATATTTTCTCTAGGATGAGCAGCTGTAGTTCTAGGAACTGGGTGTGCAGGAACAGGTATTTCTTGATGTAGATTCATGGTATCTCCATCTTCAGGATTATCAGAATTGTCACTCGAAATATCAGATCCACAGGTATCGTACACTGGATCAACATCTTGATCTGAATCTTGTGCGGGTTCAACGACAGTAGGTAATGGAGTTGGAGTAGGTGCAGACACTTCTGGCTCGTTCTGTAAATCAAACAGCATTTGTAACTCTACTTCATTCTCCGTCTGATCTGGAGCAAGATTAAATGAATCAATCAGCTCATCATAGTTGTAGATCCAAGGATGACTTTTGCTAGTAGTCTTTGTGAAATTCCATTGGACGTCAACTTCAGACCATTCTTCAACACATATCGTTTCATTGTTGAAAACTCGCTTGTTAGGAGAACTGTAACCGAGAAACACTCCAGTAACCACTTTTGAATCAAACTTACTTCCTGGTTTTCTTTTCAAAATGGTGCACGGCGCACCAAATGGTTCTAGATGCTTCAATGATGGTTTTCTCCTATGTAATAACTCATAGCATGTTTTACCCAGTCGTTTAACAGTTAATACCCGATTCATAGTGTAACAAGCATTTGCAACAGCTTCACCCCAAAAATGAACAGGTAAAGATGAATCAGCTAGCATAGTTCTAGCAGTTTCAATCAAAACCCTATTCTTTCTTTCAGTAACACCATTCATCTGTGGAGCGTATGCAGAACTGAACTGCATATTGATACCTTTTTCAATACAAAAACCTGCAAGAAACTGATTCTTGAATTCTGTACCGTTATCGCAATGAATCTTTCTGACTTTCAAATTAAAACATATCTCTAATCGATTGATTAGTACTTTAAAGTTCTCAAACGTATCAGACTTCTCTTTTAAGAATATTACCCACGAGAATCTTGAATAATCATCATTTACCATCAGACAATACTTACTTCCATCAATGCTTTCAAAACGGATTAGACCAAAAAGATCCATATGTAACAATTCAAGTGGAGCAGAGATAGGATTGTACTTCACCAACATATGAGCTTTCTTGCTCTGCTTACCCTTCTTACATGGAACACATGTTCCTGGGATCTGAAAAGATCGAAGATCAACACCTTCTACAAGATTGTTGTGAACCAGATGGTTCATCTTCCGAAAACTTAAATGACCCATGCGTTTGTTCCATGTAATAGAATCTTGTTCAGTCGCTTTAGAAACAAAAGCTTGATGATGTTCAGCAGTTGAAGTAGCAACATTCATATCTGGCATGTATAAATCAGCTTGTCTAGGAGCCTTCATCAAAATCATTTCTAGAGGAATCACAAACTCTGGTTTCAAAATATAGCTGAAATTGTCATCAAATGCTACTTTGAAAGATTTTTCACAGATTTGTGAAACCGACAACAAATTGTTTGCAAGCTCTTGACAGTAGTTTACTTTGTCAAAACTAACTTTATCATTCTTCAATAAACCTTGAGCTGAAATGTGACCTCCTTTATCTCCAGCAAATGCAACATAACCTCCCTTAATTGGGTGTACATCCGAGAGAAGAGATAGCTGTCCAGTCATATGTCTCGAAGCGCCACTCTCCACTATCCAGGTGTTGTTTGCAGGTAGCCTGGTTCCCTGCATATCACATTAAAAGAATTAATTGATAATGGGAACCCATGCCCGGACGGCAGTAGGTTGTCCATTAACACCCATAGCTTGAACTTCCATCCATTTCCCATTTGAGTCATGTGGAACCTCATCGTTTGAAACCATAAACTTAGACAGTTTAGAAGAAGCAACATTGCTCTTCTGGTTTTTCACATTTTGCTCATCTTCAGAGTAATTTACTCGTGGTCTGGTACGGGAAAAGTATTTCCTACGACTAGCTTTTTGCTAAGGTGATCGTGCCTTAAATTCATAGGCTTTACCTCGATCACTTGACTCAGCAACTCTTACCTTGGTATCCTTCTTAGGAACCTTAATCTTCACAGGTGAAATTGACCTATTGAAGTTCTTTCTCTTATAGTCTCCATAGACAACATTTTTCGTATGTCTTCTAGTGTGAACTTCATCACGAACAGGTGAACCTGTTCTGTAAACATGAGGTGATCGGTGATCATCATATGTGAGGTCAATCTTACGTCTTGGTGTTCTATACCTTGTAGGACTATTAGCAACAATGTGTCCAAACACACCACAACTAAAACATTGTCAAAATTCTCTATATCCTCTAGATTGATATTGATTATTAGAGTTAGAGGAAGAGGGATCTTGTGTTTTTGCAGACGCAAGAGAAACGTTTGACCTCTTTCTAGGAACAGATTTAGATACAGGTTTAGGTGTAACTGGTGGAACCACTCTATTAGCAAACTTTAGATTTTTCATAATCCGAATTGGCTCATCAGGTGTTATCACCTTCCTTTTCTCTGACTTATCTCCTAGGCCAGTTTTCTTATCTTCCTCATGATCTAAAGATCCTTCAGTGGTATCATCAGAAGGTGCATTCTCAGTTGAGCTACACTTTTTGTTCTTTGCAACATAGTCCTCATAACTAGGTGGAATACAGTCTTCTGGTCGTCCATCAACAACATTTGCATTAACAAATTTGTTCTGAAATGGTGGAGCTGCGGTCTTTAATCCAATACCATTTCCCTTGGTGCCATTTAATTCCACCATTAATGCATTCCATTGTGACGCACTTGCCTAACATTTCATCTTAATTGACATAGCTTCTAAATCAGCTTTAACACATTCATTTTCTTTCTTCAATTCGTTTATTGTGTCAACACGTTTAACTAAAGCTTGATTTATATCAAAGTTATAACATTTCAGATCATGAAGTTATTTTTTATAAACTTTGATTTGCTCTTTCAACTCATTTTCAACCTTGGTGGTCACATGGTCAGCATGCCATTTTTCTTTCATTTTCGCATATGCCTTAGTTAAATTATCTATTGTCACCTTAGATTCAGCACATTTAACACATTCAATAACAGTAGATGAATCAGAAGATACCTGTTGAGCATTATTTGATGAGGAAGTCTCAGCCATAAATGCAAAGAAATCTGTCTTCTTCCCATCATTGAGCTCATCTTCTGATTCTGACAAGTCTGTAAGAAACTCTGAAGTATCGGCATCTTTACCCAAATGAATCTGCTCAAGTTTATCCCATATATCCTTAGCTCTTGTCAAACTGGAAACTTTTTCAAGATCACTAGCTGATAATCACATCTTCAATAAGTCAACTGCATGATTGTTCAATGCTTCAAAATCAGTTTGATCTACCCCAGTATGATCAGCTTTATCTTCAACCTCTGATTTTGACATCTTGTCTGAATCATCAATTTCTGAATTTACACTCTCGAGATCTGAACCTTCACCCAAAAAAACTAACATCTCCAATTCAACAGCAATCATTCTACCCCATTCGTCTAATTCCTTATCATCATCAACCAATGTTTCTTCACTATGATCTGCTTTTATATTATCTTCAAACACTGAGGTATCACCATACTTATCCTTCCAACTGTTGAAGTAGTAGTCCTCTGATGATGTCGGTGAAACACTTCCAGATTCAGGTGTACGAGGAACTGAATCACGTGTCTTTTTGAATTTGCTCACAACTTGCTTCTGAACCTTCTCTCTTCGAATAGTCCTTGACAATTCTTCAGCACTTTCAGCACGAGCAGTCAGCTTCTCAATTATGTTTTGACTAGTGACGCAGTCTTCTTCTACTTCGGTGATCTTTGCCATGTTGGCTTTAGGTTGCTGGTCAGCCCATTTAACTTCATAGACCAATCATCATCGTCACCATGAATAACAACCAAAGCTTTGTTCGGACTTTCAGTTGCATCAGCTTCATTTACTTTATCAGTAATGTAGATCTCACGTTTAGTTGAATGACTCTGAGAACTGTAGTTCTAATTCTTGAACGGATTACGATTACCCTGCTTCTTCTGTTTTGTGCACTGTCTTGAAAAATGACCTAGTTCTCCACAGTTGTAACAAGTAACAGAATTCATATCAAAACCCAGTTTTGTATCTTTGGTCAGACTGATCGGTTTCCCAGTTCGCTCTTCATAATCTCTAGCACGTCTCACAAGATTTGCCATACCCCACATAATATCCATCTTCTCGGCTTCGTTCTTATCAAGTTGATGATAATCTTCAGTTGTTAGAAGAATATTACCTACGCGACCATCAAGATAACTATCATAAGAATTAACAAGGCTTGACAGCAAAGCTATATCTTCACTAATCTTCTATTTCCCAGCTTTCCTCATGTTTTCGATCTTAAGTGCAGAAAGAACATCTGATGCAGTCGGCGTAGATGACTCAGTAGTATTCGAAGTAGGCTGTGATTGATTGTTGAGTGAACATGGTGAAACTTGTGGTGGATACGAAGTTTGTTTAATAGGTGCACTTCTAACATTCAAACCATACATATTCTGATTAGTAGCAAAAGCTGTTTGAAATGGTACATGAGCCGACTTAGGCGGTGTGTAACCATTTGGACAGTACATTTTGGTGTCTTGAACTTGTTTAGACCTCTTGACTTTGTTTAACAACTCTAGTTCTTCTTCCTGAAGTCTTGCGATAAACGAGTTCACTGTAACAGTAGCTAATTCTCCATTAGTTTTCATAGTTAATACAAAACCATTCCATTCTAACGGTAATGCTCCAGCTAGACATGTCACTTTGTCTTTCTCTTCAATAGTTACATCATGTTTATGTATTTCAGCTAGCAAATGACGATATCTTTCAACCAATTCTGTAATAGACTCTCCAACTTGCCTGTGAAAATGATCAAACTCAGCTTTCAGCTCTAAACCTTTTCTCGTTCTGTAAGATGAATTTCCTTCATTGAAAGTACGAAGTGCTTCCCATATCTTGAATGAATTATCATGACACAGAAATTGATGGAAAATCGGACCATCAAAAGCACTTGTCAAATTACAGTACATCTTTTTCTCCAAGTTATACTCCTCACGTTCTTCAGAAGGCATGTTGTGTAATGTATACAACTCATTCGTAACTGGTGAACGTGGCTATTGAAATTCGGTTTCAATGTACGTCCAAAGCTTCGTGTCCTGACCATCAGACCAAATTTTAAACCTCGACTTCCAAGTAGAATAATTATCCATATTCAGTAACCTCGGACATTTCGTACCACTTCCTGATTCACTCTCAGCAAGGAGTAATCGTTGAGTCATATTCGTAATGCTCTGAACTAACGGTGCAGCCACCGCGTAATCATTTGAATTAAACATCTTGAAAACTTTACCAAAGGGTAAACCGTGCGGTTCAGGTTATCAATCGTACGTGTGATAGTATCAACCGTACGTGTGAAAGTATCAACCGTACGTGTCACATAATCAAGCGTACGTGTTACTACTTAAACAACAAACCTAACACTAAAAATCAACCGTGCGAGTGACAATCACCCGTGTGATTACTCGTACGTGTCACAATCAACCGTTTGATCACCCGTGTGATCAGACTGTAGTCACTTAACTTCAAAAGGTTATGCTAATCTGTGCGTGTGAGTTCACGAGTGACGATCAACTGTGTGGTCAATCGTACGTGTGATCAAAAAGTTTGACCCACTGGTGTGAACTTCTGTTCAGCTCAAATCACCCAAAAACCTTAAAATTGATATTAAACCTCAATTTCTTCGTCCAAAAGCTGGATTAACACTAAACAAACATAAACACACTCTCTAATTACAATTACACACGTAAAAATGATTCCTTTTTTTAATTAAAATCACTTTTATCTCAAAAACCCAAATAATAAACCCTATTAATCACCAAAAATCACTTGATGATGTTGAAATCACAACCAATGCTCTGATACCAATGATGAAACATGACTAGGAACTTCGAGATCAACAGGTTTAATTCACACAAAGGCGGAATTAGTGAATCAAACCAATCAAAGTGAATATGGGTAGCTTTTTGGGATTAAATTAGTCAAACCACAACAAGGATTGTGATTAGATTAATGCCTAGAGCTATTATTCACTACCAGGAGTGATTTGGGTTGAGAGAGAATCGGATCAGGTGAACCAGATCTGAGTGATTGTGTGTGAGAGAGGCTTAACCTAAAATAAAGAATATAAGACTTTATATACCCCTGCTGTTGAGTCACCCGTACGAGTCATCCATCACACGTACGAGTTGGCTTCATCAGCCGTACGGGTGATCACTCACTCGTGTCTTCTCATTCAGGTTATAATAATGACTTAGCTCAGTATCAACCGTGCGTATGAGCCAGTCAGCCGTATGAGTGATGCTTCACTCGTACGTCTGACTAAGTCTAACATAGTCAAACATCCGTATCGCGTTCCTGCAGTACCTGTAACCACATACAAACACAGATAGGATAATAACGAGCGATCATGGTATCCCATAAACTGAAGTACCTGCAATGGACGTAGGTTAGATGTCTAGGGACTTACATAAAATGCATCAACAGCTAGCACACGTCGAGAAAGTCAATTCCGAATAAAAGAACATCAATGATGTTCCCATCACAAAATAATTTCCCGATGTATTTCTGAAAGAATTACCGGGACTACCTCCACACCGATCCGTTGAATTTCAAATAGACCTTGTACCGGGAGCTGTACCAATAGCTCGTGCTCCATACAAACTCGTACCTAGCGAAATTAATGAACTTCAGAGCCAATTACAAGAACTTTTAGAGCGTGGTTTCCTTCGACCAAGCACATCACCGTGGGGAGCTCCTGTTTTGTTTGTCAAGAAGAAGGATGGTACATTTAGGTTATGTATCGACTATCGAGAGTTGAACAAACGTACCATCAAGAACCGTTACCCATTACCTAGAATCGACGACTTATTTGATCAACTACAAGGCTCGTCGGTTTATTCAAAGATCAATTTATGTTCTGGATATCACCAAATGCGGGTAAAAGAGGATGACATTCCGAAGACTGCTTTTAGGACGTGTTACGGTCATTACGAGTTTATGGTTATGCCGTTTGGATTGACTAACGCACCAGCTGTGTTCATGGACCTCATGAACCTAGAGTGTAGGCCATATCTTAACAAGTTTGTCATTGTTTTCATCGATGAAATACTTATTTACTCGAAGAATGATCAAGAGCACGAAGACCATTTGAGAAAAGTGCTAGAGTTGCTGAGAAAAGAAAAATTGTACGCTAAGTTTTCAAAGTGTGCATTTTGGTTGGAAGAAGTTCAATTCCTCGGTCATATAGTGAACAAAGAAGGTATTCAGGTGGATTCAGCGAAGATTGAAACTGTTGAAAAGTGGGAAACCCCGAAAACTCCGAAGCATATACGCTAATTTTTAGGACTAGATGGTTACTACAGAAGGTTCATCCAAGATTTTTCCAGAATAGCAAAACCCTTGATTGCATTAACGCATAAAGGGAGGAAATTTGAATGGAAGGATGAACAAGAAAAGGCGTTTCAATTGTTAAAGAAAAAGTTAACTACAGCACCTATATTGTCATTACTCGAAGGGAATGATGATTTTGTGATATATTGTGACGCCTCAAAGCAAGGTCTCGGTTGTGTATTAATGCAACGAATGAAGGTAATTGCTTATGAGTCTAGACAATTGAAGATTCACGAGCAGAATTATACGACGCATGATTTAGAATTAGGCACGGTTGTTTTTGCATTAAAGACTTGGAGGCACTACTTATATGGGGTCAAAAGTATTATATATACCGACCACAAAAGTATTCAACACATATTTAACCAGAAACAACTGAACATGAGACAACGCAGGTGGATTGAATTGTTGAATGAATACGACTTTGAGATTCGTTACCACCCGGAGAAGGCAAATGTGGTAGCCGATGCCTTGAGCAGAAAGGACAGAGAACCCATTCGAGTAAAAGCTATGAATATAATGATTCACAATAACCTTACTACTCAAATAAAGGAGGCGCAACAAGGAGTTTTAAAAGAAGGAAATTTAAAGGATGAAATACCCAAAGGATCGGAGAAGCATCTTAATATTCGAGAAGACGGAACCCGGTATAGGACTGAAAGAATTTGGGTACCAAAATTTGGAGACATGAGAGAAATGGTACTTAGAGAAGCTCATAAAACCAGATACTCAATACACCCTGGAACGGGGAAGATGTACAAGGATCTCAAGAAACATTTTTGGTGGCCGGGTATGAAAGCCGATGTTGCTAAATACGTAGGAGAATGTTTTACGTGTTCTAAGGTCAAAGCGGAGTATCAGAAACCATCAGGTCTACTTCAACAACCCGAAATCCCGAAATGGAAATGGAAAAACATTACCATGGATTTCATCACTAAATTGCCAAGGACTGCCAGTGGTTTTGATACTATTTGGGTAATAGTTGATCGTCTCACCAAATCAGCACACTTCCTGCCAATAAGAGAAGATGACAAGATGGAGAAGTTAGCACGACTGTATTTGAAGGAATTCGTCTCCAGACATGGAATACCAATCTCTATTATCTCTGATAGGGATGGTAGATTTATTTCAAGATTCTGTCAGACATTACAGCAAGCATTAGGAACTCGTCTAAACATGAGTACTGCCTATCATCCACAAACTGATGGGCAGAGCGAAAGGACGATACAAACACTTGAAGACATGCTACGAGCATGTGTTATTGATTTCAAAAATAGTTGGGATCGACATCTACCGTTAGCAGAATTTTTCTACAACAACAGCTACCATTCAAGCATTGAGATGGCACCATTTGAAGCACTTTATGATAGAAAGTGCAGGTCTCCGATTTGTTGGAGTGAAGTGGGGGATAAACAGATTACGGGTACGGAGATAATACCAGAAACCACCGAGAAGATCATCCATATTCAACAACGGTTGAAAACCGCCCAAAGTCGACAAAAGAGCTACGCTGACATTAAAAGAAAAGATATAGAATTTGAAATTGGAGAGATGGTCATGCGTAAAGTTGCACCTTGGAAAGGCGTTGTTCGATTTGGTAAACAAGGGAAATTAAACCCAAGGTATATTGGACCATTCAAGGTTATTGATCGCGTCGGACCAGTAGCTTACCGACTTGAGTTACCTCAACAACTCGCGGCTGTACATAATACTTTCCACATCTTGAATTTGAAGAAATATTTTGCTAAAGAAGATCTCACTATTCCGTTAGAAAAAATCCAAATCAACGAAAAACTTCAATTTATCGAAGAACCCGTCGAAATAATGGATCGTGAGGTTAAAAGACTTAAGCAAAAAAAAATACCTATTGTTAAGGTTCGATGGAATGTTCATAGAGGACTCGAGTTCACCTGGGAACGAGAATATTAGATAAAGAAGAAATACCCGCACTTATTTCCAGAAGATACGACAACACCTCCAACTGCTTAAAATTTCGGGACGAAATTTATTTAACGGGTAGGTACTGTAGTGACCCGAACTTTTCAATGTTTATATATATTAAATGAAATTGTTATTTACATGATTAAGTGTTTCCAACATGTTAAGCAATCAAACTTGTTAAGACTTGATTAATTGAAATAGGTTTCATATAGACAATTGACCACCCAAGTTGACCGGTGATTCACGAACGTTAAAACTTGTACAAACTATAGGATGACATATATATGATTATATATATAGTTAAAATGATATTATGATAAGTAAGTATCTCATTAGGTATTTTAACAATGAGTTATATACATAAAATTGAGACTATTGAATAATGAAACTCGAAAACGATATATATAACGATTATCGTTATATCAACGTCTTACTAAATACATATGAATCATATTAAGATATTGATACACTACGTTTAATCATGATAAATGACAAGTAAACATGTCATTAAGTGTATTAACAATGAACTACATATGTAAAAACAAGACTACTAACTTAATGATTTCGAAACGAGACATATATGTAACGATTATCATTGTAATGGCATTTAATTGTATATATATTATACTAAGATATATTAATATATCATAATATCATGATAATATAATAATTTAACATCTATTTAGATATAATAAACAATGGGTTAACAACATTTAACAAGATCGTTAACCTAAAGGTTTCAAAACAACATTTACATGTAACGACTAACGATGACTTAACGACTCAGTTAAAATGTATATACATGTAGTGTTTTAATATGTATTCATACACTTTTTAAAGAGTTCAAGACACTTATCAAAATACTTCTACTTAACAAAAATGCTTACAATTACCTCCTCGTTCAGTTTCATCAACAATTCTACTCGTATGCACCCGTATTAGTACTCATACAATACACAGCTTTTAGATGTATGTACTATTGGTATATACACTCCAATGATCAGATCTTAGCCTCCCATGTGAGTCACCTTTCACATGTGAGAACCATCATTTTTCAACTAGCATGAAATATCTCATAAAATTACAAAAATATTAGTAATCATTCATGACTTATTTACATGTAAACAAAATTACACATCCTTTATATCTAATCCATATACCAACGACCAAAAATACCTACAAACACTTTCATTCTTCAATTTTCTTCATCTAATTGATCTCTCTCAAGTTCTATCTTCAAGTTCTAAGTGTTCTTTATAAATTCTATAAGTTCTAGCTTCATAAAATCAAGAATACTTCCAAGTTTGCTAGCTTACTTCCAATCTTATAAAGTGATCATTCAACCTCAAGAAATCTTTCTTATTTATAGTAATATATCTTTCTAATACAAGGTAATACTCATATTCAAACTTTGATTCAATTTCTATAACTATAACAATCTTACTTCGAGTGGAAATCTTACTTGAACTTGTTTTCGTGTCATGATTCTGCTTCAAGAACTTTCAAGCCATCCAAGGATCCTTTGAAGCTAGATCTATTTTTCTCATTTCCAGTAGGTTTATCCACAAAACCTGAGGTAGTAATGATGTTCATAACATCATTCGATTCATATATATAAAACTACCTTATTCGAAGGTTTAAACTTGAAATCATTAGAACATAGTTTAGTTAATTCTAAACTTGTTCTCAAATAAAAGTTAATCCTTCTAACTTGACTTTTAAAATCAACTAAACACATGTTCTATATCTATATTATATGCTAACTTAATGATTTAAAACCTGTAAACACGAAAAATACCGTAAAACCGGACATACGCCGTCGTAGTAACACCGCGGGCTGTTTTGGGTTTGATAATTAAAAACTATGATAAACTTTGATTTAAAATTTGTTCTTCTGGGAAAATGATTTTTCTTATGAATATGAAACTATATCCAAAAATTATGGTTAAACTCAAAGTGGAAGTATGTTTTTCAAAATGGTCATCAAGACGTCGTTCTTTCGACTGAAATGACAACCTCTTACAAAAATGACTTGTAACTTATATTTTTTCGACTATAAACCTATAATTTTTCTGTTTATATTCATAAAATAGAGTTCAATATGAAACCATAGCAATTTAATTCACTCAAAATGGATTTAAAACGAAGAAGTTATGGGTAAAACAAGATTGGATATTTTTTTATTGTTATAGCTACGGGAAATATTGTAACAATTCTATACAAATCATATCCTAGTTAACTCTTATTGTATTATACATGTATTCTAATATATTATGTAATCTTGGGATACCATAGACAAGTATGCAAATGTTTTGACATATCATATCGACTCATGTATATATATTATTTAGAACAACCATTGACACTCTATATGCAGTAATGTTGGAGTTAGCTATACAGGGTTGAGGTTGATTCTAAAAATATATATACTTTGAGTTGTGATCTAGCCTGAGACGTGTATACACTGGGTCGTGGATTGATTCAAGATAATATCTATCAATTTATTTCTGTACATCTAACTTTGGACAACTAGTTGTAGGTTACTAACGAGGACAGCTGACTTAATAAACTTAAAACATCAAAATGTATTAAAAATGTTGTAATTATATTTTTGAACATACTTTGATATATATGTAGATATTTGTTATAGGTTCGTGAATCGACCAGTGGCCAAGTCTTACTTCCCAACGAAGTAAAAATCTGTGAAAGTGAGTTATAGTCCCACTTTTAAAATCTAATATTTTTGGGATGAGAATACATGCAGCTTTATAAATGTTTTACAAAATAGACACAAGTACATGAAACTACTTTCTGTGGTTGAATGATGGAAGCCGAATATGCCCCTTTTTGCTTGGTAGCCTAAGAATTAGGGAACATCACTAATTTTGAGAATTAGTGCACCCCTAATTGACGCGAATACTAAAGATAGATCTATTGGCCTAATGAACCCCATCTAAAGTAGCGGATGCTTTAGTACTTCGAGTTTTATATCAAGTCCGATGGATGTCCCGGAATGATGGGGATATTCTTATATGCATCTTGTTAATGTCGGTTACCAGGTGTTCACCATATGAATGATTTTTATCTCTATGTATGGGATGTATATTGAAATATGAAATCTTGTGGTCAATTATTATGATTTGATTATATATAGGTTAAACCTATAACTCACCAACATTTTTGTTGACGTTTTAAGCATGTTTATTCTCAGGTGATTATTAAGAGCTTCCGTTGTTGCATACTAAAATAAGGACAAGATTTGGAGTCCATGCTTGTATGATATTATGTAAAAACTGCATTCAAGAAACTTATTTTTGATGTAATATATTCTTATTGTAAACCATTATGTAATGGTCGTGTGTAAACGATATATTTTAGATTATCATTATTTGATAATCTACATAATGCTTTTTAAACCTTTATAGATAAAATAAAGGTTATGGTTGTTTTAAAAATGAATGCAGTCTTTGAAAAACGTCTCATATAGAGGTCAAAACCTCGCGACGAAATCAATTAATATGGAACGTTTATAATCAATATGAACGGGACATTTCAGCTCCCGTCGCTCAAAAGGGGCCCAATGCACCAAAGCCGGGTGTTTGTTATGAATGTGGCTAACCGGGTCATTATAAGAATGCATGCCCAATGCACGTGGCCGACCTTTCAACATTAACACCGAGGAGGCCTGAGATTTTGACAACCCGGAAATTTTCGATCAAATTTAAACTTAATCTTTAAATGATTTAATATTAATATTAATATTATTACTTTTTCTTTTAATTATTAGTTACTGATACTATTATTTGTATTACTAGTGCTATCCTCTTTATTATCTTTATGTACTATTTTTTAATATTATATATGTATGTTTTTGTTTATTTGTGTATGTATGCATGCATGTTTGTTTGTTCGTTTGTATGTACGTATGTTTATGGATGTTTATATGTATGTGGGTTTTTGGAATGTATGTTTTTATGCTTATGTCTTATGTATCTTCTTTCTTAGTGTCCTTTGTAGGTATGATGTAGGTTTATAGGTATGTTGGTTTTTTGCATGTATGTTTATGCTTTTGTATGTATCTATGTATGTATGATGTAAGATGTTTGTTTTATGCTTCTATGTATGTTTGATGTATGTTGTTTGTTTTGGCTTGTATGTATGTATGATGTAGGTTTATAGGTCTATGTATGGACGCATGCTCTTGTTTGTAGGTATGTTTGTTTTTGCATGTATGTTTATGATTTTTGTTGGTATGTATGTACGTATGTATGTATGTATGGATGTATGTAAATATGTAATATGTATGCTTATGTTATTGTGCATGGTATGCATGTATGTATGTATGTTTGTATGTATGTATGTGTGTATGTGTGTAGGTTTGTTTGTGTACGGATGTATGTAGGCATGTATATAGGTCTGTGTATGTGTGTATGTACGAATATGCATGCATGCATGTATGTATGTATGTATGTATGTATGTATGTTTTTGGTGCTTCGCATCGTTCGGTACATCTTGGGGCTATTATGGCTGAGGACGACCCTCTTTGCTCGTGAGCCTGGTTGGTTTCCTTTAGTTGTGTGGCTTCGGGGATGTCTACCGTAAAGGTGCATGAGTGGTGTTTGGTTTGTTACGGGTGGTTGGCTCTTTGCTTTTGCAACAACTCCCACCTGGCATGCCTTTCGAGCTTCTGTCTACTAGGTTTTTTTTTTTTTTGGCTCAATCTATTGAGGCAACAACAAGCGTCGATATAGTGGCATCTTGACTGTCACTTTGAGCCTAAATTGATTTTCCAGGCAGCCTTTAAAACCCATGGAAATTTGATTAAACCATTTTCATGGAGTCTTTTTTTTTTTTTTTTTTGGCCGGAGGTCCCCACGGAAGCAATCTCTCTGCCCCGAAGTAGAGAGGGGGATGACTTTCTCTTCCTATGGGCCTCGACTCATGGTTAAAGAAACGACTTCTCTCTTACTCTACGGTAGAGGAAGGATTGTCTACATCTCACCTCCCCCATACCTCGCATGTGCGGGATTGGGTATTGTTATTGTTGTTGTTTAAATGATTTAATGTTTCCGACACGATAAGCAAAGTCTGTAATGTTGAAATCTCAAAAACTTTGAACTGTGTTCATGTATTCATTTACCCTTCGACTGCTCTCGATGATTCACGAACCATTATTTGTAAATAGATAGGTATATATAAATAAGTAAATATAAATGATTATATATATATATAAGAATGTTACACGTTAAATTATTGTATCAATCTGATTTCTATACATATATATAAATATATTAAACTTGAAAACTTGCTTACACACAAATCCAACAAATCCTTCTCATTTTTCTTTTGCAAGTGGAGACACACCCCACTAAATTAAACCTACTATTGCTTCTTCAATCTTGTTTTCCTACTCAATCTTTTTAACTTTGGTCCAACAGGATACCTCCTTAAGTCCATATTGATATGGTATAATTAATATTAATATTATTATTATTAATATACCTATATTTATTTATTATTAATAATAACTATAATATAATATATAAACATAGATAATTACGCGTATAAGTTGTTAGACATCCCCATCAATCTTATTTTTCTGTCAAAACTATTCCACTCGTGATAATGTCGACTAGCTAAAAGATAAACTGGAAAATAAGAGGTGTTGGTTCCAGGTGTATTTATAACTCAAATGATTATCTTCTTGCTCAATGAAACTATCTATCTACCTGTTTCTTCCTCGCATTATGATCTTGTCTCAAACCCTTCACTTTCATCACCACCCATTAAACAACACGACCACCACGACATTATCAAACCACCACTTCACCATTTTCACTTCTTCACTTTTGTAACCGAAACCCACAAGAAACTTATAACCTTATTTGTTTGTTTTGCCACACCCACTTCAAACAATCAACCATCTTCATCTATAACCACCATCGTGAATGGCTGTTATATCTCCTGTTTGTCTGTCTGAAACAACCACGACCAAACACCGATTATACTTCATTGTTACTGCTACTCGTTGCTCCTGGTTGCTCGAAGGAATTGCAACTACACTTATTGTTGTTCCTGAGTTACCATTCAACAAGATTACCACATCACGGTATGCTTTCTTCGAGAACCCAAAAACTACACACATACAAACTGCTGCAGCCATTTTTTTTTGAATCACCAACAAACACCATCACCCATTATGGCTACTGTTGATGGCTTATTACCGAGACAAAAGAATGGCACAAAAACAATCACCAAAGTTTCAAATAAATGAACTAAGCATGCAAATAGAGTTATCACTTTTACTTTTTTGATGTGGCCGACAATTTTACAAAGTATTACCCCATTATCTTTTTCATTAGTGGGATACATATTGACTTTAAAGAATGGTGCAAATAATAAAGACTATTAATAATGTAACGGCACACATGTCACGATCCATTTATTTTTTTTTTTAAACTATCGTGAACCAAGGTATGAGTAGTGATGACATGTTGATGTAATGATACTTGTACCAAGATAAAGCATAAGATAATTAGATGGTGGAATATTGATGATGACGACAATGATTATGATGAAGAACGTGATGGAAGATGATGAAGGTCGAACCACTTCAAACCAAACATACATTCGATCAAACTGTTGTGTTATTAACCCACTTCTTTTGCTGCTCGATGGGTGTACATGAAAACATTATTGAATGTAGGCCACCAACACAATTAACCTCATGTTCTGTCTTGCAACCACTATTGATACTGGATCAAAATAATGGGCTTCTGAATTCTTAGTTGGATTTTGATGGGCCTATTGGACTATCATAATATTGGATTCAAAATTTCCTAAAAACCGAAACCCATATTATTTCTTGTTTCCGCACAAGTTTGAAACTAAAACAACTTTAAGATCGATTATTTGTTGCGGGTGTTTGAAGCTACTGCGTTTTTAATTCTATTACAATAATGACTTGAAGATGATGATATGTGATGTTGGTGATGGCGATATAGATGATGATATGATGATCTATTATGTTCATGATGATGAAGAGAAGATTGATGATGAGGTCGTGATAAATGATGATGATTGATGACGATGAATTGATTAGTGAAAAAGAAAAAGAAACAGATATATATATATATTCCTTGAATTTAAACAGAAATGTCATAGCAGATGAATGGTTTGGTGTGGTGTTGGTTAAACGAGAGGTGTCGGGTTCAAGCCTGGGCTCGGGCATTTTTTTTAGAAAAAGAAGAAGAAGGATACAGAAGTAAAGGTTAAAAACAATTTAAGTTGGGTGTTATTTCAGAATTGAAACACATAGCGTAATGATTATGGATGTTATCGGGTTAGCGGGACGTCGCGGGTTTAAACCCGGACTTGGGCATTATTTTTAAGGGCTACTTCTTTGAGGTAGTTTAGTTATTATTATTATTATTATTATTATTATTATTATTATTATTATTATTATTATTATTATTATTATTATTATTATTATTATTGTTATTACTAAGTATTATCGTTAGGTATTAAGAGTATTATTAATATTATTATTATTAACATAGGTATTATGATCATTATTATGATTACGATTATTATTATTATTATTTTGAAAACAATACAAATTATTATTATTTTCATTAACATTAGTATCAGTATCATTTTTATTATTATTAGTATTATTATTATTAACATAAGTTTTTTTTTTTTAGAACAGCGAATTTGGGATCACCCGAGGGGGACTTAACCACCCGTTGCGATCAGTGATATTAACCCGCCCCCTATCGCTGCCCGGGAGGAAACCTTGAACCGATCCAAGGGCACGACCAAGTAAAACCCCCCTCCCCTTTACCCTCCCCCCCCCCCCAAACACAATGTGGGAAAGGTGCCATGGGTGGATCCTTACATGGCAGGGATAAAATTGCATTAATTGTTGCCCTGGAGTGGAGTCGAACTCCTGACCTCAAGTATGTTAGAGGCAGGCCACTACCACTCAGGTACAACTGTAATCCTATTATTATTAACATAAGTATCATTATTAACAATATCATTTTTATTATTAGTATTATCATTATTAATAAAGTCATTATTATTATTATTAATAAAGTATTATATTCAAAACTATCATTTTAACAAATAAATATTTTGTATATAAAAATATACTTATTACATATACTATAACTATATTAATATTACATATGCATTATATATTAAACCTAATAACATTGTTTACATAAATATTTACATATAATAAATTTTTGATTTAACAATATAATAATTTTATATATATATATATATATATATATATATATATATATATATATATATATATATATATATATATATATATATATATATGTATTAGTATAACCATATGTATAAATATTAATATACAAAATAAATATATATAACCTTTGAAATAACAAATATATTAATAAATTAAATAAGTAATATACATAAACTAGTTTGATTATTATTACATATTAATTATATGTGTGATATATATACAAATGATATAGGTTCGTGAATTCGAGGCCAACCCTACACTTGTTCAATGTCGTCATATGTATTTTTACAACAAAATACAGTATTTTGAGTTTCATTTGCTCCCTTTTAAATGCTTTTGCAATATATATTTTTGGGACTGAGAATACATGCGCTGCTTTTATAACTGTTTTACGAAATAGACACAAGTAATCGAAACTACATTCTATGGTTGAATTATCGAATCGAATATGCCCCTTTTTAGTCTGGTAATCTAAGAATTAGGGAACAGACACCCAAATTGACGCGAATCCTAAAGATAGATCAATTGGGCCCAACAAGCCCATCCAAATTACCGGATGCTTTAGTACTTCGAATTTATCATGTTCGCAGGGAGTCCCGGAATGATGGGGATATTCTATATGCATCTTGTTAAGGTCAGTTACCAGGTGTTCACCATATGAATGATTTTTATCTCTATGCAGTGCGAAATGCCTGATATGAGATGATGTTTATGAGAAATAGAAATGAAAATCTTGTGGTCTATTAAAATAATATAAATGATTGTTTTTGATAAACCTATGAACTCACCAACCTTTTGGTTGACACTTTAAAGCATGTTTATTCTCAGGTATGAAAGAAATCTTCCGCTGTGCATTTGCTCATTTTAAGGATATTACATGGAGTCGTTCATGGCATAATTAGGACAGTACCTCGCATTGGGACCAAATGTTGATGACTTCGTCCAGATGGATTAGGACGGGTCTCTACAGGTGGTATCAGAGCTGGTTTAACACAGTTGGTGCGGGTTAGTCGTAAAGGAGGTTCTCACAGTGTGACATGTGGCAAAACATTAGCTCTTACTCCTTGCGATCCCTTATGAGGGTTGGCAGTAACCGAGAGGCAGGCCCTAAAATCAGTATCTGAGGTACACTCAGTGGTCATAGGATAGTTAAGGCACTGGGTGGGATGGTGGTTGTCCCCACTGTATCTACAGGTGGTATCAGAGCGGTGGCCTTAGCAAACCAGGTCTTGCATTAGTGTGTCTAACTGATAGATATTAAGATGCATTAATGAGTCTGGACTTCGACCGTGTCTGCATATCAAAAGTTTTGTTTATCATTTATTGTCGGAAATTACATGCTTATCATTCTTAGTCTAGACACATATTACTGCATTGATTGCATAAATAATGTATAGACAAAATTCATATCTTAGCGTATCTGCTAATTCATATCTTAGTGTATCTGTTACTGTAAACTTTGCCTGGCATATTCTATAAATTCCTCCGTAATCTACGAAATCTTATGTTCTATATATATATATATATATATATATATATATATATATTCTACCTAATTAGAATACCATCCGATAGCCGAAAATCATTTCATATCGAAAAATCCATTATTCGATCGTACGAAATGGAACTCGCCACTAGTTCAAGTCCCTCGGATTCCGATATGGAGTTTCACTCAAACTCCGAAAGCAGTGTGACCAGAATGGATCAACCAATTAGCCATCATCTATTCTGGATGAATTGGGGATGGGTTCGTAGCCTACTTAATCATTGAAGACAAGAAGAAGGCGATCCCTTCCATCCACCACATTGCCCTCTTGGAGAAGAACCTGAAGCACTTACCGACGAACCTGTCCGAGACACCATTTTCTTGTGATGACCCGGGAATTTCCGACTAAATTTAAACTTAATCTTTACATAATTCGACACGATAAGCAAAGTTTGTTAAGTTGAATCTCAAGAATTAGTGGACATTCCTGTTTGATTTTCAATTCATACTATACAACACTTTTCTCGTGACTTTGATTAGATAATTATTTTGACTTTCATTTTGTTTAATGTGAAAGTAAGAATGTGTAGTGTGAATAACTTAGAAAATAGATATCGACAAGTTAAATAAATCGACGTTTTTATAATTTCATGCACTTAACTATCCAATGGACCTTACCTGATGATTCACGAACGATTGTTTGTAAATAAATATGTATATATAAATAAATAAATAAATATATATATATATATATATATATATATATATATATATATGTGTGTGTGTGTGTGTGTGTGTGTGTGTGTGTGTGTGTGTGTGTGTGTGTGTGTGTGAATGTAAGGATATATGATAACTGAAAATAATAAAATATAACTTAAACTTTTAAAAAAATTTATAAAATATTAAACAGAATAAATAAGTATAATTAAAATGATTAAATATATATATGATTCTTATTATTAATTATAATTATATGTTAGTGTGTGTATATATATATATATATATATATATATACTATTACTACAAATATTAATATGATTAATATTATTATCATTAATAATATAATTATTATAAACTTCACAAAAAAAAATTATTATTATTGTAACTTATTATCATTATTACTCTTATTTTTAGTATGAATTATCATCCTATTAATATCAATATTTTTACTTTCATCTCTATTATTATCATGAGTATTATGTGATGTTATTAATTATTTTTATCATTAAGGGTAGCATAATTATTATTATTATTATTATTATTATTATTATTATTATTATTATTATTATTATTATTATTATTATTATTGTTATTGTTATTATTATTTTTAATATTATATATATGTATATATTTAAATAAAAAAAAGTAAAAAAAAAACGCGTATATACTTTTCAGTCTGTTATTTGTTTTCTTCTTCTGTTCTTTTCTGATCCGTGATTTACATGTCGACTCCTACAAACATTATTGATCCATTATTACTTATGCATCAATCATTCAAAGACTCTATATAATCTCTGTTAAGTTCTTTTTGCAAAATCAAATAAAAACCCACGGTACCACGGTTTCATTTTTTTTTTTCAAAACACAAAATCGAATCAATTGTTAAAATCTATAACTGCAGAGTTGTTGGGAATTCTTTATTGAATCTTTCTGCAAAGTTTCAACTCCCAATTCCTCAAATTGAGTAAGAATTTCGAAGTCAAAATTTTTGTTTTAAAAAGTCAAACACTTGTTTTTGATTAAATTTGAATTCTTGTTGATATGTATGATGAAATTGAAGATTCACAAAGATTTTAAAGGAGATTTGAAATATAGTTCGTGTTAATAATTTTGTCCAAAACGCGATAAATCACAACATCAAATTTTTTTTTAAGTATAGCAGCGACGAGAGTTGCAGTTTTTTTTATTTTTTTTTTAATTTTTTTTTTTGCATACCGAGTTATACCAACATGAAAATTATTATTATTTTTTTTAATCAATTATAAGGTCTGGATCCTCGTTTACTAGAATTAATTGAGTTTTGATTCTTGTTTTCAAAATGAAGAAGATGAAGAATTAGATAACAGTTAGATATAGTATAGATATATATTTTTCGGGGTATTAATCAGATAAGCAGAAATGGAAGGATGGTTATGGGTGTTAGCGGTTGAGCGAGAGGTCTCAGGTTCGAGCCTGGCTGGTGCAACTCTTTTTAGACTGAATTTTTAAGGGTATATACTTTTATTTTTTTATTTTCTTTATTGGTATTATTAATGTTATTATTCTTATTATTATAAATATTGTTATTATTAGTAATATAATAATTATTATTAACATCATAATCGCAAGTATTATAAGTACTATTGTTATTATTATGAATCTGATTATTAAGGTTAATATTATGATTATAAGTAATTATTGTTATTATTAAGATAATTATTATTGTTATGTTATTATTATCATTATTATTATCATTGTTATTATAGATTGTTATTGTTATTGTTATTGTTATTGTTATTGTTATTGTTATTGTTATTATTATTATTATTATTATTATTGATTGAAATTATTATTATGTATTAGTATTATTATTAGTATTAATATCATTGTTATTATTATGATTATGAATATTATGAATATTATTATAATTTCTATAAAAATCATAAAATTTATTATTTGTTCATTAAAAACTAATACTTGTATCATTTTATAAGTTATAATATTATTATTATTTTCATTACTAGTATTATAAGTATTATTAGTATTGTAATTATCATTAATATCATTAGTTATCATTATTATTATTATTATGATCATAGTTAAAATTAGGGGTGTTCATCGGTTCGGTTTTCGGTTTGTTCGGTTTATTCGATTCCGTGGATTCGGTTTTGAATTTTTTTTGGGCAAAACCGAAAACCGAACCGAAAACCGAATTCAAAGTTAAAACCGAACCGAACCGAAAACCGAATTCAAAATCAGATTCGGTTCGGTTTTCGGATAAAACCGAATATTATGAAAAAGTTGAGAACGATGGTAGTTTAATTGTGACGTTATTGATGTCTTAGTTATTTATATCCTAAAACAATGAGGTACTATTAAATTATTCAGAATCCGACAATTTATTAATATTTACAGCTTAATTATGGCGTTTACTGTTTCTGTTACTAAGAAGAAGAACATAATAATTTGAGTAACATAATTATAATGTGAGCTACCAAATCGTTATATGAGTGAGAACGTATATTATTGATTGGATCCCAAATGATAATGATATTAAAACATAAATATACAAATTAGATATATAAAAATTTTGAATTCGGTTTTGAATTCGGTTTTCGGTTAAACTGAATTCAGAATTTTCAAAACCGAAAATCGAACCGAAAACCGAATTCAAATTCGGTTTCGGTTTGACTCGATCCAAAAACCGTTTTTCAAATTCGGTTTGGTTTTTTTCCGGTTTGGTTTTGGTTTGGTTTTCGGGTTCTACGGTTTTAAACCAAATACTGACCACCCCTAGTTAAAATTAAGAGTATTGTTATTATAATTATTATTATGATATTATGGACAACTAATATATGTATTATCATTATTATTATGTAAACTTAGAAACGATGATTAGTATTAGTATTATTAAGAAAATGATGCAAATAATTATTATTTTCACTAATATTGGTATTAGTATCATTTTTATAATTACTAGTATTATTATCATTAACATAAGTATCTTTGTTAACAATATTCTTATTACTATTATTAGTATTATTAATATTAATAAAGTTTATTATTATTATTAGTAAATCATTAATATCAAAACTATCGTTTTTTAAACAAATAAATATTTTGTACATAAAGTATATTTGTTACATATACTATAATTATATTAAAATTTCATATAACTATATATATCAAACCTATTAATATTATTTATATAAATATATACAAATAACAAATTATCGATTTTTATATATAACATTAAACAAGTATGTATATAAATATAGATATATTAATATAACTATATAAATATTAACTATTATGAATATATACACAAATTGAACATACATAATATATAAATTAAAGGTATAATAAGTAAATTTGTTCAGTTATGATTATATGTTTTAATATATATATATATATACAAATGATATAGGTTCGTGAATCCAAGGCCTACCCTGCATTGTTCAATGTCGTCATATGTATTTTTACTACAAAATACAGTACAGTGAGTTCATTTGATTCCCTTTTACTCGTTACATTTTTGGGCTGATAATACATGCGCATATTTTATGAATATTTTACGAAATAGACACAAGTAATTAAACTAATGAACATTCTATGGTTGAATTATCGAAATCGAATATGCCCCTTTTTATTAAGTCTGGTAATCTAAAAATTAGGGAACAGACACCCTAATTGACGCGAATCCTAAAGATAGATCTATGGGCCCGACGAACCCCATCCAAAGTACCGGATGCTTTAGTACTTCGTTTTGTTTATATCATGTCCGAAGGGTTTCACGGAATGATAGGGGATATTCTTATATGCATCTTGTTAATGTCGGTTACCAGGTGTTCAATCCATATGAATGATTTTTTTATGCATGATGTTTATGAGAAATGGAAATGAAAATCTTGTGGTCTATTAAAATTATGAAATGATTATTTATGTTAAACTAATGAACTCACCAACCTTTTGGTTGACACTTTAAAGCATGTTTATTCTCAGGTACGAAAGAAATATTCCGCTGTGCTTTTGCTCATCTTAGAGATATTAATTGGGGTCATTCATGACATATTTCAAAAGATGTTGCATTCGAGTCGTTGAGTTCATCAAGATTATTATTAAGTCAATTATAGTAAGATATGTTATGAAATGGTATGCATGTCGTCAACTTTAGATGTAATGAAAGATTGTCTTTTCAAAACGAATGCAATGTTTGTAAAATGTATCATATAGAGGTCAAGTACCTCGCGATGTAATCAACTATTGTGAATCGTTTATAATCAATACGTACTTCGTCCGGATGGATTAGGACGGGTCTCTACAGTTGGTATTAGAGCGGTGGTCTTAGCGAACCAGGTCTTGCATTAGTGTGTCTAACTGATAGTCGTTAGGATGCATTAGTGAGTCTGGACTTCGACCGTGTCTGCATGTCAAAAGTTTTGCTTATCATTTTTGTCGAAAATCATCTGCTTATCATCCTTAGGAAATTACCTGCTCATTATTTTTAGTCTAGACACATTTTACTGCATTGACTGCATGAATAGTGTATAGACAAAAATTCATATCTTAGCGTATCTGTTACTGTAGACTTTATCTGACACGTTTCCTTAATTTTCTCCGTAATCTACGGGATCTTCTGTACTATATTAGATATTCTATATAATTAGAATAATATCCGATAACAAAAAAAAATCATTTCATATCGAAAATCCTCTAAATGATCATAAGAGATGGATCCTACACCTAGCTTGGATTCCATTAGTTTCGGAAGCAATTTCGAGATGCGTATTGAAGTAGACTCCGAAGTAAATGAACCCGAAGTGTCTCCACCGTTTAGCTATTTTTCTTTCTGGAGGAGATGGGGGTGGGTCCGAGACTTACTCACTCGATGGAGAAATGAAGAAGGCGAGCCCTACCGCGAACCAAACTTACTCCTAACATCGAAGAAAATGATGTACTCACCGGTGAACCTATTCGCAACACTGTATTCACCCTTCTTGCTAAAGTTTTCCACCTCGAAGGTCGCATTACTGCAATCTCAGAAAATATCCAACCTCTAATTTCGAATACCAATCGAAGGGGAATATTAGAAGAAGTTAGGGAACTTCGAATTGATAATCAAGATCTATCGAATCAGATGAGTGGATGGATAGAAATGATAGAGGGCAGGATAGAAACCCTGACAAGAATGGTGCATGATCTACAAGCTATACTTACTACACCAACATCATCACAAACCTCAGCACCAACAACACTTGTGGCACCGACAGCAACAGTACCACCATCAGCAGCACCAGCAGCATAACCAGTACCAACAACAACAACAACATCATCAAATGTCTCAACCTCGCAATCTATACCTCAAGCATAATCATCGTTCTACGAATCGTTCTACATAAACTATCTTCATCCTTCACGGAAATTATGTAATCTCTAATGTTTTAGAGATTATGTACTCTAGTTCTAGCCGTAAATCTGATGAGTTTCATATCACATTGACTCATTAAATCCATGATTATATCTGAAGAAAATATATATGTATATATATTTTCATAAAGATTGTAGTTAAAAATTCTTTCGTACAAACTGTTAACGGTGAAAATATTTTAACGGGTAGGTAATACCCGAGGAATATTTAGATTTCACATTAATAAGTTACAGTGTACATTCTTTCAAATCTGGTTTAACAGTCATTTACTATCCTATTTATAACCACTGATACACGTATCCGTTCACCGCAGAATAATCATTTTCATTCAATTTCATATTTGGATTTTGACCTATCAGAATCCAACAAGTGGCATAATGAAGAAAACATTTGATAAAATAAAATTTGTTAGAAACAAACAAATTAACTATGAGAAATTTTGTTAAGAATCCACGCTAACTGTTCCTAGCTAATTGTTCCTAGCTAACTGATTACATTTTATTTATCGCAATTTAATTATCGCAATTTACATTATCGCAATTTAATTTATCATCATTTAATTTCTGTTATTTATTTTACGCACTTTTACATCGGGACACGTATACAAGGTTTTGACATATTATATCGACGCATCTATATATATTATTTGGAATCACCATAGACACTCTATATGCAGTAATGATAGAGTTCTCTATACAGGGTTGAGGTTGATTCTCAAATAATATATATAATTTGAGTTGTGATCGAGTCTGAGACATATACACGGGTCACGATACGCATTAATTAATTCGAATATTATATATTAAACTATATATGAATTATTGGACTGTTAACTGTGGACTATCAACTGTGGATTAATAACATTGGACAATTAAAATGAATTAAAATATTGATTATAACATATGAAACTAAACAATTCTTCAAGTTTGCCACTTGATTTCATCTTAAACCTCAATTGTATCTTAACGATTACAATTTGCGTTCAAACATTTCATGATTCTTGAAAACACTTCAGTCAAGAGGACGAAACAACCGCACTCCATCTACGGAAGAACAGAATGATGAATATAGTTATGCATTTGAAAACACTCGAAACCTGAGTAAAACGTTTAAACCGTATCTGTGTTAGCTCCTTTAGCATTATTATTTCCCAAAACAACTTTACAATCCCTTTTCAAGGTAGTAAATTTTGTCACAGCTCCAACAAGTCAACTTCGACTTTTCGTTCGAAACAACCATATTATCACCTTGATTTATATGTATGCTCTTTTATTGTTACCGGGGAACCTTTTATATTCCACCATATTACCAGCAAATGTACCAGCAACCTCATCACTCCTTGGTTTAAATCTCTCCGACAAATCACTATATTTGTTTATTAAAGTCTCATCATATACTCATCCGCATCTTGTAACGAGAACTGCCATACCAATTACCGGGAATCAGCAATCAGTACATTGAAAACTTACAGCATATCTACATCAACAGTTATATGTATAATATTTATCTCTTAGAATTATGATCTTTCATTCGAAAATTCTGAAAAGCACACAGTCTGCGAGTTAATGCTCTGAATTTTGAAAAGTTGAATGAAGCAACAAAAATTGTAAATGACCTCAACAGCCAAAAGTTGATGATAAAGAATTGTATGTAAGCAAAACTCAGAAAAAGTTTGAAACTTGAAACCGGATTGAGCAAACCATGAAGGATACTCTGAACAAATTACAAGGACTAAACTTGTACATAAAGAATGTAGATGATTCTGTTTCTGATGAAATCTTTAGCGAATACCTTACTCCTTAATCACCCAAAATCATCGTGAATGAATTTCTTCATCACAATTTGATTTAGAAATTTCAAGATATCATCGTATCTTTCATTATAAATATCCTCCATATTTCTGAAGATATTTTTATAACTATTCTTATCTGAAATCATTAATCCCTTCGTGCTATCAGTGTTACATCATATAGAAACTGTTAGTTTCTATATTCTGTAAACTTTCGAACTTAAAATATGAATGTTATTGAAGTAATGTTGGGAACTGATGCATGAGTTAGTATAATATAATGACACTTGATCAACGTGATTATATTACAGTAAGTCATGTTGAGTTTCTAATGAAACGTGATGATTCACAGACCATAACATCATCATGTACCATGTTACACGACTCTTACATTCTATCTAATCTCCAAACATATCAAGAACATATTTTCTTGATAGTCCTATCTTTCCCTTAAATTCTGGTAATTTGACAAGTCAGATTGTACCATTACCATTTCTTTCCTAGAACATTAACTGTGTTCATTCCGAAATTTATATCTGCGAATTCTGGACCATTACAAGCGGTGCTTAATCGCAAGAAGAAGAAACGAAGGGGCAAAGCTTCGAAATAGAAATTGGCGTATAAATCGCAGTAAATAGGAGGGAATATTAACTGTGGATGACAATGATTATAGAAGACAGAAGTAGGGACATTGAGATATAAGGGGAGATATAAAACTCAATAACAACACATAAATTAAAAACCGTGTATATCAATATTTATCGCAACATAAAGACACGGGAGAATTAAAAACATTATAATCCCAAGGGCGAAATAGAAGAAAGCAAATTCCTCTGGTGGAAGTTGGAAAAGGAGAATGATTGTTGCGATAGTAAGGATGAGGACAAGGATCAGAACTGGATTAAGCATTTTCACAATCTTTTGGATGTATGAATTAAGAAAGGAAGTATAGGAATGGTAAGAATAATGGAACGAAAGAGTTTAATTTATAATAGAAATATCAGACAGAGTAATCGAGACAGATCACCTTATTTAATTATAGAGATTTTAATCTCCTTATTCGCCGAAGAATCAAATCTCTCAGATTTCGAAGATTTTCTTTAAATCCCTTGAATTCCGGAATTCAATCGCGACTACGTCAAAAGTTATGGAAAATCTCCATTTCTTCATCTCGATCTTTTGTGATAGCTTCATTCATACGCTTCGATTAATCGAATCATTTTATCCATATTACTCAATGATGATAAAACTCTATTTATCAACTCATATTCGTCATGAAAACATTTTTATTGTTAACCATGACCACCTCACTCAAATTTTAGGACGGAATTTCTTTAACGGGTAGGTACTGTGTTGACCCAGGAATTTCTGACTAAATTTAAACTTAATCTTTACATAATTTGACACGATAAGTAAAGTTTGTTAAGTTGAATCTCAAGAATTAGTGGAGATTCCTGTTTGATTTTCAATTCATAATATACAACACTTTTCTCGTGACTTTGACAAGATAATTATTTTGACTTTCATTTTGTTTAATGTGAAAGTAAGAATGTGTAGTGCGAATAACTTAGAAAATAGATATCGACAAGTTAAATAAATCGACGTTTTTATAATTTCATGCACTTAACTATCCAATGGACCTTACCTGACGATTCACGAACGATTGTTTGTAAATAAATATGTATATGTATATATATATGTGTATATATATATATATATATATATATATATATATATATATATATATATATATATATATATATATATGTGTGAATGTAAGGATATATGATAACTGAAAATATAATAAAATATAACTTAAACTTTTTTTAAAAATATATATAAAATAATAAACAGAATAAATAAGTATAATTAAAATGATTAAATATATATATGATTCTTATTATTAATTATAATTATATGTTAGTGTATATATATATATATACATATATATATATATATACATATATATATATATACATATATATATATATACATATATATATATATATATATATATATATATATACTATTACTACCAATATTAATATGATTAATATTATTATCATTAATAATATAATTATTATAAACTTCATAACAAAAAATTATTATTATTGTGACTTATTATCATTATTACTCTTATTTTTAGTATGAATTATCATCCTATTAATATCAATATTTTTACTTTCATCTCTATTATTATCATGAGTATTATGTGATGTTATTAATTATTTTTATCATTAAGGTTAGCATAATTATTATTATTATTATTATTATTATTATTATTATTATTATTATTATTATTATTATTATTATTATTAGTATTATTATTATTATTTTTAATATTATATATATGTATATACTTAAATAAAAAAAAGTAAAAAAAAAAAAAACGCGTATATACTTTTTAGTCTGTTATTTGTTTTCTTCTTCTGTTCTTTTCTGATCCGTGATTTACATGTCAACTCCTACAAACATTATTGATCCATTATTACTTCTGCATCAATCATTCAAAGACTCTATATAATCTCTGTTAAGTTCTTTTTGCAAAATCAAATAAAAAAATAAATAAATAAAAACCTACGGTACCACGGTTTCATTTTTTTTTTAAACATGAAATCGAATCAATTGTTAAAATCTATAATTGCAGAGTTGGTAGGAATTCTTTATTGAATCTTTCTGCAAAGTTTCAACTCCCAATTCCTCAAATTGAGTAAGAATTTCGAAGTCAAAGTTTTTGTTTTAAAAAGTCAAACACTTGTTTTTGATTAAATTCGAATTCTTGTTGATATGTATGATGAAATTGAAGATTCACAAAGATTTTAAAGGTGATTTGAAATATAGTTCGTGTTAACAATTTTGTCCAAAACACGATAAATCACAACATCAAATTTTTTTTTTTAAGTATAGCAGCGACGGGAGTTGCAGTTTTTTATTTATTTTTTTTATTTTTTTTTTCGCATACCGAGTTATACCAACATGAAAATTATTATTATTTTTTTAATCAATTATAAGGTCTGGATCCTCGTTTACTAGAATTAATTGAGTTTTGATTCTTGTTTTCAAAATGAAGAAGATGAAGAATTAGATAAAAGTTAGATATAGTATAGGTATATATTTTTCGGGGTATTAATCAGATAAGCAGAAATTGAGGGTTGGTTATGGGTGTTAGCGGTTGAGCGAGAGGTCTCAGGTTCGAGCCTGGCGGGTGGCAACTCTTTTTAGACTGAATTTTTAAGGGTATATACTTTTATTTTATTTTTTTCTTTATTGGTATTATTAATGTTATTATTCTTATTATTATAAATATTGTTATTATTAGTAATATAATAATTATTATTAACATCATAATCTTAAGTATTGTAAGTACTATTGTTATTATTATGAATCTGATTATTAAGGTTAATATTATGATTATAAGTAATTATTGTTATTATTAAGATAATTATTATTGTTATGTTATTATTATCATTATTATTATCATTGTTATTATAGATTGTTATTGTTATTGTTATTGTTATTATTATTATTATTATTGATTGAAATTATTATTGTGTATTAGTATTATTATTAGTATTAATAACATTGTTATTATTATGATTATGAATATTATGAATATTATTATAATTTCTATAAAAATCATAAAATTTATTATTTGTTTATTAAAAACTAATACTTGTATCATTTTATAAGTTATAATATTATTATTATTATTATCATTACTAGTATTATAAGTATTATTAGTATTGTAATTATCATTAATATCATTAGTTATCATTATTATTATTATGATCATAATTAAAATTAAGAGTATTGTTATTATAATTATTATTATGATATTATGGACAACTAATATATGTATTATCATTATTATTATTTAAACTTAGAAACGATGATTAGTATTAGTATTATTAAGAAAATGATGCAAATAATTATTATTTTCACTAATATTGGTATTAGTATCATTTTTATAATTACTAGTATTATTATCATTAACATAAGTATCATTGTTAACAATATTCTTATTACTATTATTAGTATTATTAATATTAATAAAGTTGTATTATTATTATTAGTAAATCATTAATATCAAAACTATCGTTTTTTAAACAAATAAATATTTTGTACATAAAGTATATTTGTTACATATACTATAATTATATTAAAATTTCATATAACTATATATATCAAACATATTAATATTATTTATATAAATATATACAAATAACAAATTATCGATTTTTATATATAACATTAAACAAGTATGTATATAAATATAGATATATTAATATAACTATATAAATATTAACTATTATGAATATATACACAAATTGAACATACATAATATATAAATTAAAGGTATAATAAGTAAATTTGTTCAGTTATGATTATATATTTTAATATATATATATATACAAATGATATAGGTTCGTGAATCCAAGGCCTACCCTGCATTGTTCAATGTCGTCATATGTATTTTTACTACAAAATACAGTACAGTGAGTTCATTTGATTCCCTTTTACTCGTTACATTTTTGGGCTGAGAATACATGCGCAACTTTTATGAATATTTTACGAAATAGGCACAAGTAATTAAACTAACGAACATTCTATGGTTGAATTATCGAAATCGAATATGCCCCTTTTTATTAAGTCTGGTAATCTAAGAATTAGGAAACAGACACCCTAATTGACGCGAATCCTAAAGATAGATCTATGGGCCCGACGAACCCCATCCAAAGTACCGGATGCTTTAGTACTTCGTTTTGTTTATATCATATCCGAAGGGTTTCCCGGAATGATAGGGGATATTCTTATATGCATCTTGTTAATGTCGGTTACCAGGTGTTCAATCCATATGAATGATTTTTTTATGCATGATGTTTATGAGAAATGGAAATGAAAATCTTGTGGTCTATTAAAATTATGAAATGATTATTTATGTTAAACTAATGAACTCACCAACCTTTTGGTTGACACTTTAAAGCATGTTTATTCTCAGGTACGAAAGAAATCTTTCGCTGTGCTTTTGCTCATCTTAGAGATATTAATTGGAGTCATTCATGACATATTTCAAAAGACGTTGCATTCGAGTCGTTGAGTTCATCAAGATTATTATTAAGTCAATTATAGTAAGATATGTTATGAAATGGTATGCATGTCATCAACTTTAGATGTAATGAAAGATTGTCTTTTCAAAACGAATGCAATGTTTGTAAAATGTATCATATAGAGGTCAAGTACCTCGTGATGTAATCAACTGTTGTGAATCGTTTATAATAAATATGGACTTCATCCGGATGGATTAGGACGGGTATCTACATTTCTCTCACATTTCCAGAGTATCTCATCATGATTATATACTATCTCATATTCTAGATCTTATTCATCCGCTCGTTCGAACCGATAACCACCTCGGTGTAATAGAAGAAGTCAACGAGCTTCGCATTCGGGTTGGCTTTAGAGAATATGGTGCAAAGGTTACAAGCACTAGCAGCACCACCGGCATCAACAGTACCACCATCATCAACACCAACAGTACCATTACCTCCATCAACAACAACATCCGAATCCCACACCTCGATATCACAATCTATACCTCGAACATCAACGTCATACGCACCGTAGTTACCAAGAAGTACCAGCAACAATAACCGATGAAGTAATGCTTCATAACTTCATTGGAGAAACATTCTGCGGTGGTTATGTAATCTCTAAAGTTTTAGAGATTATCTATTCCAGCCTTAATCATAAACCAGATAAGTGGGCAAATAGAAATGATGAAATGAAACTCTGGCCGAAATAGTGCACGATTTACAAGTTAGAATTGTTTTACCAACAGCATCAATAGTACTTTCAGCATCACCAGCACCGTCAGTGCCATCAGCATCGCCAGCATCAGTAGCATCTACAGCATCACAAGCTCCACCAGATCTATAATCACCGTGAACAATATCACTAATCAACAACAAGTATGTCATATCGACGAGTGATGAAGTATTAACTCATTTCCACTGAAGAATTTATATGTATATCCTATATATATAAATTTTGGAAACCATAGTATATCTTTTGATATTAAGCTATTAGGAATGAATTGAATAAGGGTAGATACTACTCGGTCAATTTATATTACTAATATGCAATGATGTACATCCAATTCATAATAAATCAAGTGTATTAATCAATTTTATGTTTGATTTTACACTTTCATCTTAGATGTACTCGAAACTTTCTAGAAACATCATTTGTACCTTGCGAAGTTAGCAAGAGTTTATGATCATCAACATGATTCACTGAGAGAATATTCAAAAAGAATAAATAATGAAGTATTAATCACAGTAGTGATACACTCTGTGAAAATTATGTAATCTCTAATGTTAGAGATTATTCATTTACAATTCCAGCTAAAAATCAAATGAGCTTAATATGATATTAACTCATTAAGTCTATATTACATCTGAAGAAAATATACATACATATATTTCCATAAAGACTGTGATAAAATTATCTTGTACAAAATATTATTTGTGAAATTTTTAACGGGTAGGTAATACCTGGAAAATATATATATATTCACAATTAATATGTTACATTCATTGATTCTGATTCAGCAATTCATCAACTATACTCACTACTTTCACAACGATATACATTCTTTCATATAAATCAAAACAACTGTTCTCATCCAAATTCAATTTCATATTCTAATTTTGACATATCAGAATTCAAGCCAAGACTCGACAGGAGACATCACTCTTAAATCTCTACATCTCTCAAAGCTATACTTTGACTTCAAAATTGTGCTAGAACATCACTTCTACCCAGAAAAAAATATTCGTTTCATTTAAAATTCTCGAACATCATATGTATATTAACGATTACAATCTGTGTTCAAACACTTCGAAATTCCTGAAGACACTTCAAATAATGAACAATCGAGATGATGATCCAACCACATATTACCCACAACCTTGCACCTGAAAAACTCTCAAAACCAAAGTCATAGTTTAACACGTATCTGTCTCAGACCCTTTGGCATTTATTAGCAAAAATAACTTTTCAAACCCCTTTCAAAGTAGATAGTTATGTCACAGCTTCAGCAAATCAACTTTAATGGTTCATTCGAATAAGCCTTATTAAATGATTTCCCCTTCATCATTGTTACCGGAGAACCCTTCATATCTCACCACAGTAGCAGTAAACTTACCAACAACTTCATTGATCTTTAAGCCTCTCCGAAAAAATCATTATAATTATTCATTGAAACCCTATCATGTACTCATCTGTATCTTGTAATGATAGTTACCATACCAAAAAGTCTGAATCATTATTCTCGAATTTCGTAGCAATTCTACGCCAACAGTTATATATATGCATATAACGTCTACCTCCAAGACTTACATACTTCGAATGTGAAGTTTCTGAAAAACACCCTAAACTACGAACTAGTTCTCGAAATTTTTGGAAAATGCTGATGAAGCAACAAAAACTGTAAATGACCTTAATAGTCAAAAGTTTGATGATAAAGAATAGTGTGTTGGCAAAGCTCAGAAAAAGAGAAGGTTTGGAACTAGAAAACGGATTGAGCAAACTATGAAGGAGGCTGTGGACAAATCATAAAGACTAAACCTTCCTTCAAAGAATTCAAATGATTCAGTATCTACTGAAGTCATTAACGAATACCTTGCTCCTTACTCTAAAACCCTTGCGAACAATATTCTTCATCATCCTCTGATCTTAGAAATTCTAAGATATCATCTTATCTTTCATTATAAATATCTTCGATATTTCTGTAAATATTTTAATAACTATTCTTATCTGAAATCATTTATCCTCTCACGTTATCTGTATCACATCATAAAGGAAACTGTTTTAGTTTCTAAACATTTGTAACTTTTGAGTGTAAAGTATGAATGTTTTTGAAGTAATGTTGGGAACTGAAGCATGAGTTACTATAATATAATGACACTTGATCAACGTGATTATATTACAGTAAGTCATGCTGAGTTTCTAAATGGAACGTGATGATTCACATATCATAACATTATCATGTGCCATGTTACACGACTCTTGTATTCTACTTAACCTCTAAACATATCAAGAAAATATTTTTCTTAATGATTCGGTCTTTTTCGGGATATTCTGGTAATTTGACAAATCAAGATCGTGCCATTACAATTTCCTTCTTAGAACATTAACCATGTTCATTCCAAATTTATACCTACGAATTCTGGACCATTATTCGCTTGATTTAAAGTCGGGAAGAGAAAACAAAAGAATGAAGCTCTGAAATAGAAATTGGAGTATAAATCGCAGTAAATAGGAGAGAGCATTAACTACGAATGTCGATGATTATAGAAAGACAGAAGCAGGGACTTTGAAATATAAGGGAAGATATAAAGCCTAACAACAACTCAGAAATTACAAACCATATATATCGATGCATATAGCAATATAAAGGCACGGGAGAACTAGAAACACTATAAAACCAAGAGTATAGTAGAAGTGAATAGATTCTTCCGGAGGCAGATGAAAAAGAAGAATGACGGATATAAAAGTTAGGAGTATATATAGGATTAGAACCGGATGGAGCATATTGACAAATACTTTAAAGTATGAATTAAAGGATAAAGAATAGAAAGTGTGAATTGTAAGGAAACGAAGGGGGTGGATTTATAGTAAAATATCCGACAGAGCAATCAAAACAAATGATCGCATTTAAAGCGGATCCTAATTTCCTTAATTATCGAAGAATCAAATCTTATTACGAAGATTTACTCCAAATATCTTGAACTCCGGAAATTAACCCATCTACGTCAAAAGATATGACGAAACTTACTTTTCTCATTTCATTTTTTTTGTGATAGCTTCACTCGTATTCTTTACATAATCGAGTTGTTTTATCTAAATTACTCGCTGATGATAAAACTCTAATTTTCAGCTCGTATACGTCATGAAAACATACTTATTGTCAGCCATGACCATCCCAATCAAATTTCGGGACGAAATTTCTTTAACGGGTATGTTAGGACCCCGAAGTTGTATAGTGTTAATGTGAAGCATGCTTAAATGAAGGTTCCTTAGAAGAGGGCTATATAAGGAATCTAAGTAGTCCTAATTAGATAGCCATTGTATTGTAACTGAGTTCTAGAAGCTGTGGAATGTAAATTGTACCGATTCTCTCTCATACAAAATCTCCTTCTTACTTACCGAATCTCATTCTATCTTATCATTTCTATCAATCTCAACATGATCTGACCTATCATTTGGTATCAGAGCTTCCAGGGAGTGATTCTACATCACTATATCGATCCAGAGATTGTAGATTACAGAATCTGAATACTCTCGGTAGAATTGAATCAGATTCGGTATTATCGATTTTGATAATCAGACGTTTAGATTCTTGTGATAAGTTCAGCGAAGGTGTATTAGGTCTATTAGAAAGAGTTTCGATCATCATTACAGCTTTTTAACTTCAATTATGGAGAATCAAGTTGATTTTTAGAGTTCGTGGCTAAAACTCTCGGTATTGCTTAATTCAAGCTTGATTCTGGATTTTTGTGAAGATTTAAAGATTCAGTTGTGTTCGTGAGGTGTTAATTCACATTTTTGACGGTTCAATTTCTTCATTTCTTCAAGTTTTGAAGATTTGATCAACACTTGGTATCGTAACTGTCATACTGAGTCTGCTTCATTACTAGAAATTCATCTTAAGTGTTGCAGATTGTTGTGTGTTTGTGATTCTATCACATTCGGTTTGATTATACGCAACTAATTGGTGTGGTTTGAGAAAGGATTCTATTATAGTTTTAAGTTTTAAACTTAGACTCGGTATCGTCAACTGCTACAGTTGACATTCGGTATCCTGAATCTTCAGTATCATTGATAATCTATTTGTTACTAACTTTTTTTCTTGTGCAGCAAGGTTACCGAATCTAATTCAAAGGAATTGGATTGTGTTTAAACATAATAGCTTACAGAATTTGACTACCGAGTCATTTACCGAACCAGAATCTCTGTTTCATTTAATTCTTTGGTTTTAAGTGTTCTGAGGCTTCAAGTTGTGTGGTTACCGAATTCATACCGAATCTGGGTGTATTACTTGTGATTCTTATCAATTTCTGATACAGAATCTGGTTTACCGAATCTGCTACAGTACCGAACCATTTACCGAGTCTGCTACAGTACCGAATCTTTACTGAATCTGTCATTCTTGTTAGATTTTGTACTGAACCTTGATCCCAGATTATGTTTAATACCGAATCCATACCGAATCTACCACAATTTAAGATGTCTACTCAAGATACTCTTATCATTGGATCAGATTCCCGACCTCCAGTGTTGTTTGATGGCAAGTACACTCAGTGGCTTCATCGTATCACTCAGTACATAGACTATAAGGGTGAGAAAGCTAAACACATATGCGCTTCTTTGAGATATGGTCCAGTTACAAAGTTTCATCCGGATACTGGTATGCCAATTCCAGTCTACGAACTTTCTGGTGATAAACGTGAAAGAGCTCAGGTTGACATAGAGGCTAAGAATATTGTCATGCAAGCTATCCCATATGAGCTATTTGAAAATGTTGATAGCAACACTACTGCAAAATATATATGGGATGAGATCAAATGACAACAAGAAGGTTATGACATGTCAGACGTTACTAAATTGAATAAGGCTCTGGGATTGTATGAAGATTTCAAGCAGGAACCAGAAGAACTACTCAAGGATACCTACCGTTGTTTCAATGGTGTTCTCAATGAGTTAAAAAGGTGTAAGATTGTAAAAGTGAATGCAGAAGTCAACATGAAATTCCTCAAAAAGCTCAATGGTGATTGGCTTCCCTATGGAACCATTATTCGATCAACCAAAGAGATTGACAAGATGACAATTCATGAGCTTGTTGGAGTTCTTATGCATTATCAACCTGAAGTGTCTAAACTTCAAGAAGGAAGGAAAGAGGTGTCTCCAACTGATCCTCTTGCTTTAGTTTCCAAAAGGAAGAGCAAATCATCTACATCTTCTAAAAGTTTATCCAAGAAATGTTGAAGAATCTTCTGATTCTGATGACTTGAATCTTTCTGTTATTGATGATTCTCATCTTGACTTAGTCAAAATGGCTGCCATGTTCACGAAAGCCTTGAACAAACACAAGTTCAAAGGCAAATCAAGCAATCAACGAAAAAACTCATCTTCTTCCTCCTACTACAAGAAACCTGATCAATCCAAACAACAACGTGCTGATGATTCCAACAAGGAAGATTCAATCTGTTTCAATTATGGTAAAGCTGGGCATTACTCTCGGTAATGCAAGATGCCTAAGAAAAAGGATGCTACTTACTACAAGAAGAAAATATTGATGGCAAAGATTGTGGAAACTGGAGGAGAGCTGAAACCGGTTGATGATACTTGGTTTAACTGGACTGATGAATCAGATTCAGAGGTGGATCATGCAAATGTTTGCAAAGTGACTAAGCTCATAAAGGCTAAAGAAGCATTAGAGAATTCTGACTCAACATCTGATGATGATGAGGTACAATCAACTGAAATCTCACCTGATTTTATAAAAATGCAAAATGACTTGATGAAGAATCTGGTCTCAATGTCAAAAGAAGTCAAAGGCTTAAAATCTGAAAACACGGTTTTAAAAGATAAAATCAAACTTTCTGAGACCAAACCATCTTCATCCAAATTACAATCGGAATTGCAAAAGTTGACCGTCCAACTCAGCTCCACGGAAACTGAGTTGGAAGATCTTAAAAAATCAATTCATCTGATTAAAGTCGAAAGGACAGATTATCGTCTAAAATCAGAACGACTTGCAGAAAAAGTTCAATTTTTAGAAAAAGATCTTTCAGATTTGAAAAACCAACATGAACCCAAACTTTCAAAGCTAAACAAGAAAATCATTCAATTGGAAAACACCATAATTGAAAAGAACACTGAAATTTCTTCGTTGTCAAAAGAGTCTTTTCAAGTGAAAGCACAACTTGCTCGATATAAGGAGAAACTCTATCGAACAGCGCAATCCAAAGCTATCATGAATATGGAACTTTCAAAACAAACAATTTTCATGAATAGACCAAAAACGATTTATGGTGAAAAGTGGGAGTTGGGTTATGAAGATCCTAAAGTTTTAGACGATGCTTCCAAAAAGATTCCAGGATTATATCATTCTGATTACTTTCAAGCTGGTTTACCATCACATTTTGTGCATGCTTCTGATGCTGATTTTGATGATATTATTGTTAATCGAAAATCTCGAAAATACCATCAAATTAGCTTAATGTATGAGAAAATTAATGCTAAAATGGGTAAATCAAATACTGATTTCTTGAAGGAACTTGTTGAAACTGAAAAATGTGCACAGTGCTAATTATGTACCTACACATAGATTGGTTTACATTCCTACACTCATGCTTGAAAAATACATTTTAATGCTTGAGAATGAAGTGTTTAACAAACCTAGTTCTAGCATTGTTAACATAGATGAGGTGTTTGATGAACCCACTTTTGATGTGAAACCAATTCTACCTGCTTTACCTGCATGTTCTGATAATGTTTTCCGTGAAGACCTAGCACATGAACTAACTGTCTTCTTTGAGACAGAATCTCTAGGTCAAAATTCTTTAGATGAAAAAGTAGAACCTCATAATGAACCGATCATTGAACCTTTGATAGATTTTGAAAGTCAACTTGATCCTTTGCACAATTATTATTTGCATTTACCTGCTGTACGTAATTTGAATCGTATAGTAGCTCAACTAGAACAGGAGAATATTGACTTGCAACTTAAATGTCAATCATTAGAACAAATGCTTGCTTTGTGTGATAAATTGCCTTTACTGCCTAAGAAAGAATGTACTTATGCTTTTAAGGAGGGTGAAGTGATAGTTTCTGCTGAAGAATTATGTCTTGATATTAAAAGCTTAAAACAAAAGATAATTCAACTAAAACAGGCTAACACACTTAAGTAATCGTCTAATGTTGCAACCAATGTGCTTGAATGTATTGGAGGGATTACTAAGAAGGGGAAGGGAACAACAACATCTAAGGATGTAAAACCCATTACTATTCTTAAAAATCCTCTACGTACTCAATTTGGCAATCGTGGTTCAAAAGTTATTTCTACAACTCAATATGTTGTCAAACAGGTTCATTCTTCCGATGGTTCTATGTCAACTGAAAAGATTCCTTTGATTCCAATGTCAAAAACTTCAAAAGTGAGTCTTTTAACGACATCAGTTAAGTCCACACAACACGCAAGTCCTAAACCTGATTTAAGTGAGTATGATTCAAAAGAACGTAAAATCAAATTGGAAATTTTGCAAAATCAATCATCTCATGTGTCAACTGAAAAGTTTGGACGTCTAACTAACAGAGGTGTTTTTCGTGTCACATGTTATAATCCAAACTTGACTTACAAATCTGTATGGGTTCCTAAGTCCACGATTAAGAATGTAGCAACTAAACCAACGCAATATGCTAGTCGGCCTAGGAAATCATCACATGTTTTTCAATTTTCGTCTGTGAACAAAACATCTACTTGGAATAATTTGTGTGTTAAGACTTCTGATAATGATGTAAAACTTGATATTACGTATGATGCTTCATGTAATGTGGTTTTAAATGACGATTTGTTGTCTAAATTGCATGTAGCTTTACGTGATTATCTTGTTGTTGATCCAAAGGTTATTGTTGGTACTAACTGTAGAGGACCCAAGAAACTTTGGGTACCTAAACTCTAGGAAATTCACATTTACAGGGTTTCGACATCTGTGTTTGGTATATCGATTCCGGTTATTCTCGACACATGACGGGCGATAAATCCTTACTTGTCAACTTCATTGACAAATTCCTAGGAACGGTTACTTTTGGAAATGATGAGATTGTAGGGATAACGGGTTACGGAGATTATGTGCAAAATGGCATAACAATCAAACGGGTTTCATATGTTGAGGGTTTGAGGTGCAGTTTATTTAGTGTGAGTCAATTCTGCGATGGAGATCTCAAAGTTTTGTTTGAACGTCGACAATGCTCGGTGCAATCCACCGAAGGAACTGATCTTCTTGTTGGAAAATGTTGTGCTTCACTATATACTATTGACCTCAATGATGCACCATCACATGCAACCATGTGTTTGGCTACTCGTTCTACAAAAGAAAATTCCTGGTTATGGCATCATCGGATGTCTCATCTGAATTACAAGGGAATCAATCGACTAGTCTCTAAAGACTTAGTTGATGGTATTCCAACCTTTCAATATGATAAGCATCATGTGTGTCCATCATGTGCGATGGGTAAGCTGAAACGGACTAATCATCCGCTTAAGCAAAACCCGAGTACTACATCGTCTTTGCAATTATTGCATATGGACCTATGTGGACCCATGCGTATTTCTAGCCTTGGTGGCAAGAAACATGTGCTTGTCATTGTCGATGACTATACCCGGTTTACATGGATTTTTCTTATGCGAACTAAATCAGAAACCCCCGTCATTATCATTGAGTTCATTAAAAAGACTCAACGCTCTTTTAACAAACATGTTAAGAGCATTCGAACTGATAATGGGATGGAATTTAAGAATGACCTGCTTGATAGTTATTTGAAAGACCAAGGCATTGAACATCAGTTCTCTGCTGCTCGAACCCCCCAACAGAATGGAGTAGTCGAACGACGTAATCGTACGTTGTGCGAAGCAGCTCGAACGATGCTTGCTTACTACAAACTACCTTCAAAAATGTGGGGGGAGGCCATCTCAACTGCATGCTATACCCAAAATCGTTGTATTGTTAATAAACGTTTTGATAAAACTCCATATGAGTTACTATATGGTAGACGCCCGAATGTCAAATATTTCCGTATTTTTGGTTGTATATGCTATGTGCTTAACGATTTTGACAGCCTTGGAAAGTTTGATCCTCATGGCGATTAGGCCATATTTCTTGGTTATTCTTCGAACAAAGTTGCTTATCGTGTATATCACAAACGGACAAAGATGATTAAAGAGAGCATAAATGTCAAGTTCGATGAATTTTCGGGAATGGATTTTGAACAACTCAGTTCAAAACTCGATCCTAACCTGACTACTACTTCTTCCGCGCAAAACTCAATTTTCTTGAAGGAGGGTATTTCTACGGTTACAACAGAGGAACTAAATATCTTGTTTGATAGTCTTTATGCTCCTCAACGGAATTCAAATATTCAAGCCGTACCGGTTACACCATCACAGTCAACTATTGTGGAGACTCAACAAAGTCTTTTTGATGAAGATACAACACCAACTGATTCACCTGTTGCTTCTTCATCCTCCCTCTCACCTCCTGTTACTGATAATCTTGAACCAATTCAAGATTCATCAGTTGATACAACTCCAGCTATTTCTCCAAATTCTTACTTACATCCATTAGACAGTGTTACATCAGATCAAGCGGATCAAGGCTCAACGTCAAAAACGGTTGATGTTCCAATGGATAACACTGATGTACAACCTCTTCCACACAACCGATGGACTAAAAATCATCCAATAGATCTTATTATTGGTGATGCATCTGCTCCAGTCTCAACTCGAAGGGCTACTCGGAACATGTGTCTATACACTGCCTTTCTTAGTAAGATTGAACCAACCACGATTGCTCAAGATTTACTGGATCCGAACTGGGTGGTTGCAATGCAAGAAGAGATCAATCAATTTGAACGGTTGAAAGTATGGCGATTAGTTCCAAGACCAACGGGTCAACGACCAATAGGAGTTAAGTGGATTTTTAAGAACAAGAAGGATTCTGATGGAATTGTGGTTCGAAATAAGGCACGTCTTGTGGCCAAGGGATATCGACAACAAGAGGGTATTGATTATGACGAAACATTTGCTCCGGTTGCTAGGATTGAGGCTATTCATCTTTTTCTTGCATTTGCTTATCATATGAAGTTTACGGTGTTTCAAATGGATGTCAAAACTGCTTTTCTGAATGGTCATCTTCAAGAGGAAGTCTATGTCAATCAACCAGAAGGCTTTGTTGATCCCATTCATCCAAACCACGCATACTACTTGGAAAAAGCTTTGTATGGTCTAAAGCAAGCACCGCGTGCATGGTACGAGACCTTAACAAAGTATTTGCTAGATAATGGCTTCTCTCGTGGAACGATTGATACAATGCTATTCATTCATAAAAACCACGGTCACATTCTCTTGGTTCAAATTTACGTTGATGACATTATTTTTGGTTCCACGTCCCCGGTCTTATGCAAAGAATTTGGTGACCTTATGGCCAACAAATTCGAAATGAGCATGCTTGACTAGTTAAATTTCTTTTTAGGGTTACAAGTAAAGCAATTACCAAACGGGATTTTTATCAGTGAAACAAAGTATATCAATGATATGCTAAAACATTTTAAAATGACTGCTTTAAAACCAATGATAACCCCAATGAGGACTTTACTGGATGCTGATACTAATGGGGAACCCTTTGACATTACGCTTTATCGAAGCATGGTTGGTTCTTTAATGTATCTGACTGCAAGTTGACCAGACATTACACTTGCTGTAACTGTCTGTGCCTGATTTCAGTCAAACCCTAAGAAATCTCATTCCAAAGCGATTGTTAGGATTTTTCAGTACCTTAAAGGTACACCTAACCTTGGGATCTGGTATCCTCATGGATCCGATTTCAATCTCACTGCTTATACTGATGCGGATCATGGCGGTTGCCATGTTGATAGAAAGAGCACATCTGGATCAATTCAGATGTTGGGGAATAGGCTAGTTGGTTGATCATCCAAAAAGCAGAACTGTGTATCTCTATCAACAGCTGAGTCTGAGTACATTGCTGTAGCTCACTGTTGTTCACAAGTTTTGTGGATGCAAATTCAACTTTTGGACTATGGCTTTCAGATTTCTAAGACCCCGATTTACTGTGATTCATAAAGTGCTATTACAATAACTAGCAACCCGGTTCAGCATTCTAAGACTAAACACATTGATATTCGTTATCATTTTATTAAGGACCATGTAGAGAAAGGAGATGTAGAGCTATACTTTGTGCCTATCAAAGTGCAATTAGCTGACATGTTCACTAAGCCCTTAGATGAACTTAGGCTAAAGTTCTTGATTAAAGAGATTGGCATGGTAGAGTATAGTGCTTGATATTCCTTAGATCTGTTGGGACTTATTCTTGAAATCTTATGTTTAGGGAGAGTAGATACTTTCTAAGGGGAGCAACTAATTTCATATGCTTTAGATATCATCTTTTAAGGGGGAGCCTTTAGGTTTAATGTTAACTTCCTAGATATACTTGTTCAATGGTTACATAAGGGGGAGGTAACTCATTGATATCATGTTTCAAGGGGGAGTTCATTCATTTTCTTGAGAATTTTATCAAAATGCTGATTTACTCACTTATATATCACATTTTGAGGGGAAGAAAAAGGGAGAAAATTAAACAGAAAATTGTTTTTCAAAAGTGAATTCATAAATTCTTTGTTTTTTTATCTGAAATAATTCACTAAGGCTTGTATACATTTCTGTATGCAACCCATTTTAACAATTGGTATCATTGAAGATTTGTACTTTGTTCACAATTCAAAGTTCTTTTAAAGTATAAATCTTGTTTTCAGAAATTTATAAAAATTGGAAAAGATAAAATCCAAAAATATTTGAAATTTGCTGAATAAATGCTTATTTTAGCATTATACCGAATCTCACAACCAACAGTACAGATTCGGTAAGTTCAAAGTTTTCAATAATTGTCTCAGAAATATTTTTTATAAAAAGATTAAAATGAATATTGAGAGGAAAAGTCAATTTGTCAAGAATTTGAAGTTAAATTGATAAAGTTTTGCAAAGTGGACTGTATTCGGTATAATAGGCCCATTCGGTAAAGCCTATTCGGTATTTTATCTTCGGTATCTATAAAAGGAGAGTCAAAGTCAAAATTACTCTCTTACTATTCTTAATTACCTACCGAATCTGAACATACCGAATCTGCCTAATCTACCGAGTCCGTTCTTCTGTTTCTTCAAATCTTTGGTAAATATTCATTTTAATCAATACTTAAGATACATACTTGTAGATCTGAGATAATTAAGTGTTTATCAACCAGAAAAGATCAAAATAACTGGATTATGACTTTTAATTTTAAAAATTTTGTTGATTATACCGAGTCTGAGTCGTCTTCTACTAATCTCTGATTATACTCAATTGATTTGGGTAATTAACATGAATTCTTGTCTAGTTTGAGTTAAATTGATTGATCTATCATTTGACCGAGTCTGATTACATGTTTAATTGATTATTTGATGGATTCTGTATCTACCGAATGTGTTCTATTTACAATACCGAGTCTGTTCATACGATTAACATGTGATTCTGATTTTAATTGAGTGGTTAATTGATTATGGTTGTGATCTTACATGTTATGTGATAGAATATGCATGATTAAGTGACTTTATGTTAATTTTGAAGATACTGAATCTGTTATTTTCTTGATACCGAGTCTGACTTTTGGTACCTCGAAGCTTTTTTGATTTTTATCTTCAAACATTTAACATGTTTATTCTAGATCTTCTTGATCTGAAAACTCAAGCTTATTTGGTTATGGAATCTTAAGTTTTCATGACTACCGAATCTGCTTGAATTGTACTTTAAAATTGACTAAGTATTGTTCTGATTCTTTGTGTTATATAATTGACTTTGCATGATGGATTTGTGCTATGCTAAATATCATATGAATGTCATGATTATCAATTATTTGTTCATATTTGGAATAAAGGATTTTTATATCTTTGAAAAATCATAAAAATCATAAAATTTGAAAAATACAAAGGATTTCAAAGGAAAATAAGAATAGAGATATATGCTTTATGTTAAATATCTTGTGGTTTTCTATTTCTTATTTTTTTTAAAGTTAAATGACGAACAATCATTTTATCAATTCTGAAACCAACATTCCCTGCAATTACTGGACTGCAATTCTAGAGAGGCACACACTGTAGCCTACTCTAAGCTCAACAGTCAGTGTACCTGTGACAGATCTGGCGCTACTGAACAGAACAATTAGGTTTGTGGAGGCTACACAACCTACTGTTGCTGATCCAGAGGGTACACAAGCTAGATTTGAGTTTGAGCTCCGGGGAGTTCAAGGGATGCGGAGTATCACTAAAGCTGATTTTAGGAGGATCTTCAGACTTCCTCTTGTATAGAATGCTCCTGCTTTCCCTGCTACTCAGCAGATGATGACATCAGTCTTCAATCTTGGTTATGTTGGAGCCGACAATGTTCCACCGGCTAAATTTCAGAAGAAATACCTGCACTCAAGGTGGTATGTGATCTTCTCAATCATCAACAGATGCTTCTTGATGACAAGGAGTGGATCTGACAGCTTGACCATGCCAATGCTAAAGTTGTGCTACTCTTTCATAGGAGTAGAGGCTCCTGACTATGCAGAACTACTATGGGATTTGGTTCAGGCTCAAGTTGATAAGCCAAGGGGTTCATACATCCCTTGCGAAAGGTTTTTCTGTATCTTTATCCATGATGCTATAAATGCTTGCAGAAATGCAAATATATTTGTACTAGGTACACATGGATTACAGATTAAACGATTTGGGGAGCTGAAGATGAATACCCCGACGATGTCTGACAATCAATTCACTGCACCGATTCCGAATTGGCTAGTGAGGCTAGCTGAACCCCAAGACGCTCGAATGCGTTCATACTTTGAGGCTGTAGGAATACCTTTTCCGAACCCGGTACAACAAGAACAAGTTGAACCCGCCGCAGTTCCAGCCCCAGAGGTTGTAGAGGAACCTGTAGTACAACCACCTGGACCAGCTAATCCTCCACCTAGGGTGAACCTTAAACGATCTAGGGCAGGACACCAAGCTCAACCCGTGAGGATCAGGGAACCTAGTCCAACTAGGATTGAACCAACCCTTTCCACAACACCCGAAGTGAGCAGTGAAACCGACACATCAGCAACTGAATCATCTCCCGAACATTCTCCTAAGAGAACTCGATATATCCCTGATGAGATGATTCAGACTCCGCCAACCCAACGAGTAACTAGATCTAGGACTTCGACAACTATCGTTCGCCAAACAGTTACTACAACTGTTGGTGATACAGACCAAGACCTAGAACCAATTAGGTCACCTTCACCCATTTCCGTATCACATCCAATAATAACAGTAAGCCCTACGCTAAATGAAGCGCAAGCTTCGGTAGGCAAGAGATTTAAAAGCACGGATGGTAAAAAGACCACTAAGCCCATCCAATCTAAATAGGACTAAAGAATAAATCCTACTAAGCAAGGTGCTTCGGCATCTAAGGAAGTAAAGTCTTCCTCTGCAGTAAAGTCTACGTTGACTCAATCGATTGAGGAAACTCAATCATTGAAGTCCAGAACGGCCGAAGGGGAGCTGAAAAATCTTGAAAAGGCACCCTGCGTATCGGCTGAAAATCCTCTTGTGCCTCAACGTACAATAGGGTCTGGAGGTCCGGCTTATCTTGATGAGGGAGATCTGTCGCATCCCATGGAAACGAGTCAACATGACAATCCTTCGGGATATTTATCAGACTTCCAGCAGACTGTTCCTTTGGTTCAAGAAATTGATCCTCTGGTTCAAACCACTTATCTTTCGGATTCTGAAACTCAGAGTCTGGGGGAAAAGTCTTTAACTGAAAGAGATGTGCCACCTCATGGTATATCGATGATTTCAAGAGTCGGAGATAGCAATATCTCTGCGAGAGCTAAACCGACTGGTAGTTCTGCTACTCTGTCAGAGTCCCATGAGACTAAAGTCATGGAGGCGGATGCTTCGAAAGAATCTTTGCCAGTGACAACTCCGATTGTTGCCCAACCTCCATCAGAAGGGGATATCACGAATCTGACTAGTAGTATGTACAGCCCTACATATAAGAATAATACCGCACAATCATCCTTACCTGCCCTCACGGCAACTCACACACTTCCACTGACATCGCCTTCAACAGATGCTGTTGCTGCTCATGGTTACACTGTTGTTTCACCAATTGGGTCACCCACCTGGATTTTGAATAAATATGGTTTTAGATATCTCTCTGATGATGCGATTGAGGAGCTCTATCTTGCTGAGTTTTCACGAAGAACGGTTCTTTACGAAATTCGTGAAACGATGCTGCTTTATCTCGAACAAGCAAGGGTAGTGTATCCTCTTTCTTCTTGTAAATCACCTGACACACTTTATATGCCTGAACATGATGATTTTGATCCCGATAATCTTCATGAGGGGGAGAATAGACATGGTTCACGTTCACGGTCAGGTGCTTTTCATCAATCAACTTATGAAGCTGGTGGTTCGTCTAGTCAATATATGGGAAAAGATGATATAGTTAATATCTCTGAATCTGAAAGTGATGAAATTGAGGAGATTCAATGTGAAAGTTTTCTAGATGAATCGGAAGAACAGAGAGAGGGTGACTCAGGGATGTTAATGATTATGGATTCAACTAATCAAACAGAGAAAAAGTCAACTCAAACGGACAATCAAAACTTTGACAATATTGAAGATATTTTGAAGGGGTCGTTGAGTGTCGCCAATGAATTCAGTGATCATCAATTTGTCAACTTGTCATCTCCAACTGATGAATTTGGAATACACTTCGAAAAGGAGATTTTCTCTAATGGTAAGGAAGATACTACGACTCCTCCTGATTTAAATGTTCCATTTCAAACTGCAGAGATTGTTCTTGAGTGTGATGTTGATTTCCAACTAAGTGAGGATGAAGAGAAGATGATTCTTCATTCACCATTCATTGAACAACAAGCATATAAAATCTATGGTGATTCTGATCTCATCCTTTCTGCATCAATGAGTGTTCTAGGTGCATGGAAATATCATAAGAAACCAGAATTTCTCAAAGATTATCTGAGTGTTCGTGACAAATATAAATTGAATAATGATGAGAAACTTCAAGTTCAGCGAAATTCAGAGATCAAAAGCATAAATAAGATTATGATGATTAACAAGGATGGAGTGAAGATGCCATTATTTTAGGTAACAAGAATGGATGATGAAGATTATCAATTCTCTGAGGCAGATTTTGATAGATTGAAGATGGATGACATTATTTTCATTTACAACTACTTGATTAACTTGAATGAATCTGCAACAATTTATCATGCTACCGCAATGAAGGCAGTTTATAGATTTATTCTTGATTCGATGAGATGGATGTCCGTTCATGATTTTCAGATGGGATTGGAATCTGGACATAAAAAGCGTGGAATCAAACCGCCAAATCAAGTGATTGAAGAGCTAAGATACATGTCCTTACTTGAAGTGAACGACTGTCCATATGGGTTTGTATTTGTCAATTCTTACTATACAAAGATCTTTATCAGAGTTTCAGACTTCAGAAGAAATTCAGACGGAACTTTGATGTATGCTTTCAAGTACTTATGATAGAGACTGATCAACAACTGTTATTCAACTGAAGATAATGAGATTGTCAAATACATTCTCACAAGATTGAAAAGTCGTCTCAAAAAAAGAGTGAACATACGGAGATATGAGAATCTTATAGGATTCAAATCCAAAGTTCACTTCAGAGGAACAAAGTTTCTTAAGATTTCACAATAGGATTATATTGTAAATTTCACAATTAACACTAAGGGGGAGATTGTTAGGACCCCGAAGTTGTATAGTGTTAATGTGAAACATGCTTAAATGAAGGTTCCTTAGAAGAGGGCTATATAAGGAACCTAAGTAGTCCTAATTAGATAGCCATTGTATTGTAACTGAGTTCTAGAAGCTGTGGAATGTAAATTGTACCGATTCTCTCTCATACAGAATCTCCTTCTTACTTACCGAATCTCATTCTATCTTATCATTTCTTTCAATCTCAACATGATCTGACCTATCAGGGTAGGTACTGTGACAACCCGGAAATTTTCGATCAAATTTAAACTTAATCTTTAAATGATTTAATGTTTCCGACACGATAAGCAAAGTCTGTAATGTTGAAATCTCAAAAACTTTGAACTATGTTCATGTATTCATTTACCCTTCGACTGCTCTCGATGATTCATGAACCATTATTTGTAAATAGATAGGTATATATAAATAAGTAAATATAAATGATTATATATATAAGAATGTTACACGTTAAATTATTGTACGAATCTGATTTCTATACATATATATAAATATATTAAACTTGACAACCTGCTTACACACAAATCCAACAAATCCATCACATTTTTCTTTTGCAAGTGGACACACACCCCACTAAATTAAACCTACTATTGCTTCTTCGATCTTGTTTTCCTACTCAATCTTTTTAACTTTGGTCCAACAGGATACCTCCTTAAGTCCATATTTATATGGTATAATTAATATTAATATTATCATTATTAATATATCTATATTTATTTATTATTAATAATAACTATAATATATTATATAAACATAGATAATTAAGCGTATGAGTTGTTAGACATCCCCATCAATCTTATTTTTTTGTCAAAACTATTCCACTCGTGATAATGTCGACTAGCTAAAAGATAAACTGGAAAATAAGAGGGGTCAGTTCCAGGTGTATTTATAACTCAAATGATTATCTTCTTGCTCGATGAAACTATCTATCTACCTGTTTCTTCCTCGCATTATGATCTTGTCTCAAGCCCTTCACTTTCATCACCACCCATTAACCAACACGACCACCACGACACTATCAAACCACCACTTCACCATTTTCACTTCTTCACTTTTGTAACCGAAACCCACAAGAAACTTATGACCTTATTTGTTTGTTTTGCCACACCCACTTCAAACAATCAACCATCTTCATCTATAACCACCATCGTGATGGCTGTTATATCTCCTGTTTGTCTGTATGGAACAACCACAACCAAACACCGATTACACTTCATTGTTACTGCTACTCGTTGCTCCTGGTTACTCGAAGGAATTACCACTGCACTTATTGTTGTTCCTGAGTTACCATTCGACAAGATTACTGTAACATCCCAGGTAAACGTTCCCCGTAGCATGATATTGTCCGCTTTGCCCGTAGGCGCACGGATTTTACTTGGCAACCACACAAGACGAGCACTTTCCCAGGAGGTCACCCATCCTGGTAGTGCTCTCGCCTGAGCACGTTTAACTGCAGAGTTCTCATGAGATCTGCTGCGCTTGTGGTCCCAAAACGCGTCATACTAGGAAAGGTCTCCACACCCTTATAAGGCATGCTTCGTTCCCCTCTCCAACCGATGTGGGATGGATGTAACAGGGATGTTACAATCCTCCCCCCTAATGGGACACAGCGTCCTCGCTGTGGGCGTTTGGTCCGGGGCCTGGCTCTGATACCATCTGTAACATCCCAGGTAAACGTTCCCCGTAGCATGATATTGTCCGCTTTGCCCGTAGGCTCACGGATTTTACTTGGCAACCACACACGACGAGCACTTTCCTAGGAGGTCACCCATCCTGGTAGTGCTCTCGCCTGAGCACGTTTAACTTCAGAGTTCTCATGAGATCTGCTGCGCTTGTGGTCCCAAAACGCGTCATACTAGGAAAGGTCTCCACACCCTTATAAGGCATGCTTCGTTCCCCTCTCCAACCGATGTGGGACGGATGTAACAGGGATGTTACAATTACCACCTCACGGTATGCTTTCTTCGAGAACCCAAAAACTACACACATACAAACTGTTGCAGCCATTTTTTTTTCGAATCACCAACAAACACCATCGCCCATTATGGCTACTGTTGATGGCTTATTACCGAGACAAAAGAATGGCACAAAAACAATCACCAAAGTTTCAAATAAATGAACTAAGCATGCAAATAGAGTTATCACTTTTCCTTTTTTGATATGTGATAATGCTAAAAACGAACATATATTTCATAGCATTATTCCTCAAGAAAGACAAGCTTTTAGTTGCAATTGTTCTATTTACAAGTGATATTCGTTTAAATAATAAAAGGTGAAGACAGAAGACAGATTCGACGATTTGAAGACGCAAACGACCAAAAAGCTCAAAAGAACAAAAGACAATCAAAAAGGTTCCAATTATTAATAAGAAAAGTCTCGAAATCACAAGAGTACAAGATTCAAAACGCAAAGTACAAGATATTAAATTGTACGCGAGGACGTTCGAAAATCCGGAACCGGGACCAGAGTCAACTCTTAACGCTCGACGCAACGGACTAAAAATTACAAGTTAACTATGTATATAAATATAATATAATATATAATTAATTATATTAATTATATATATATATTATATATATATATTAAAAACCGTCGGCAGCAAGAAACTCCAAGGGTGTGAGCTGTAAATATATCTCCGCGACTCGCGGAGTTTTAAGGGCATTTTGCCGCGAGTCGCGGAGCCCCAATTTTCAACTCTGGCTATAAAGCCAACCGAATTCTGATCAAATATAATCATCTTTTTCTTTCTTCCTCTTCATACGTAAATATATTTATATTTATAATTTATATTTTAATTTTAATTTTAAATCCTAATAATAAGGGTATGTTAGCGAATGTTGTAAGGGTGTAAGTCGAAATTCTGTCCGTGTAACGCTACGCTATTTTTAATCATTGTAAGTTATGTTCAACCTTTTTACATTAATGTCTCGTAGCTAAGTTATTATTATGCTTATTTAAAACGAAGTAATCATGATGTTGGGCTAATTACTAAAATTGGGTAATTGGGCTTTGTACCATAATTGGGGTTTGGATAAAAGAACGACACTTGTGGAAATTAGACTATGGGCTATTAATGGGCTTTATATTTGTTTAACTAAATGAAAGTTTGTTAATGTTAATATAAAGATTTACAATTGGGCGTCCCTATAAATTACCATATACACTCGATCGGACACGATGGGCGGGGTATTTATATGTACGAATAATCGTTCATTTAACCGGACACGGGAATGGATTAATAGCCACTAGAATAATTAAAACAGGGGTGAAATTACATTCAAGGGTAATTGGTGTAATTGTTAACAAAGTAGTAAAACCTTGGTTTACACGCAGTCGATAACCTGGTGTATTCATTAAACAAAGTATTAAAACCTTGTTACAATTCGAATCCCCAATTAGTTGGAATATTTAACTTCGGGTATAATAATAATTTGACAAGGACACTTGCAATTTATATTTATGACTGATGGACTGTTATGGACAAAAACCAGACGGACATATTGAATAATCCAGGACAAAGGACAATTAACCCATGGGCATAAAACTAAAATCAACACGTCAAACATCATGATTACGGAAGTTTAAATAAGCATAATTCTTTTATTTCATATTTTATTTCCTTTATTTTATATTTAATTGCACTTCTAATTATCGCACTTTTATTGTTATTTAATCGCACTTTTAATTATCGTACTTTTAATTATCGCAATTTAATTTTATCGCATTTTTATTATTCGCAATTTCATTATCGTTATTTACTTTACGCTTTAATTTAAAGTCTTGTATTTATTTTATATTTTACATTAGGTTTTAACTACGAATAAAGTTTTAAAATCGACAAACCGGTCATTAAACGGTAAAAACCCCCCTTTATAATAATAATATTACCTATATATATATTTGTATTTTTATAAAAGTAAACTAATATAGCATTGAGCTTTGTTTAAAGATTTCCCTGTGGAACGAACCGGACTTACTAAAAACTACACTACTGTACGATTAGGTACACTGCCTATAAGTGTTGTAGCAAGGTTTAAGTATATCCATTCTATAAATAAATAAATATCTTGTGTAAAATTGTATCGTATTTAATAGTATTTTTCTAGTAAAATAATAACTATTTTATATACACCTCGTTCGACATCAAGTTATTTTTGGCGCCGCTGCCGGGGAACACTCTTAAAAGCCGGAAGCGCAACGCTAATATAAAAAAAAAAAGATTTTTAGTTACTTTTATTAAAAATTCGCTTTTGTAAAAATACGTTTTAATTATTCAAAAATATAAAAAGAAAAACAAAAATATATGTATTTTTAAGATTTTGTAAATATTTAAGTTTTATAAGTTCCTTTATTTCTATTTTAGTTTATAAAAATATAAGTTTTATTTTAAAATCGTTTATTTAAATTAAAAACAGAAAACATAAAATAAAAAAAAAATAAAAAAAAATAAAGAAAAACACGTAAAAACACAAAGCTGTCAACTGAATTCCTGAACCCCGCGACTCGCGGGGTTTTCTTCTTTAATTGCCGCGACTCGCGGAGGGTTTCTGACAGGCGACAAGGAAGCCCTAATCGAGCATTAATTACGGGATATTATTAATATTAATTATTAATTAAACCTAATTATTATTATTATTATTATTAGTTTTAATTTTACTTTTACTTTTTATTTATATATTTTAGTTAAATTAGTTTTATTAAATTGTAAAATTAATAGTTTTATAAAATAAATAATATAAAAATAATATTTTTATAAAAATTGTACTTTTTACAACTTTTTGTATATTTTTATATTTTGTACCTTTTTAATCGTTGTAGCGTAATATTTGTATTTTTAGCTCATATTTTAAACTTAGTTTTTGCTATAGTTATTTTTACTCCTATATTTTTAGGCTTTGCCGTAGAATTCCTTAAGTGCTTTTTCTTTAGACTAAGATTTAGGTGCTTTAGAATTTTGCGACGCCTTTTTAAGTTTTAGTTTCTTTTTAAGTTATTTTCATTTGGGATTTAGTTTCTACTGTAAGCTTTAATATTTTTAGACACCTTTTACTATGTACCAATTATCATTCCAATTAGTAATTTCAATTTGCGATTATAATTTTAAGTTAGTTGTAGTAATAAGGTTAGGTTAGTTAAGTATTTTTAAGTTTTTATAAGTTTCTTTTATTTTTCCGTCACCTTTTATTTTTCAACCATTTTTTTTTTTCAACCTTTATCGACGAACTCTTTTTCTCTCTTATTTCTCGCTATTCTAGTTTTTAGGACTTAGAATTTTTTTTTCTACTTCTTATCTAAATTTCTTAAAATTACGAAAATTTATTTTAAGTGGTTAAATTGATAGACATCAAAATTTTCTGGTTCGTAGTAATAGTTGGATTTGTACGTGGACCGGGTTATTGGAGCCAAACAGTCCTCAATTATATTGAGACCAAACGAATCCTGCCCCTCTGCTGCATCTTTTGGCTATTCGAAACGTGGGCAAAATCAGAAAAATCTATTAATTGGATAACTTATTATAATTTTTCTTTCCTTTTAAAAACTAATAGGATATTCAGTGAATGCACCGAGCAAGACGTTCATCACCTTTTGTACGTTCACCACCTGTAACTCGATCAAGACATCGTTTAACAAATATAACCGCCGTTGATTTTTCTTTAGAATCGTCATCCAGTCGACCAAGTACTTCAGTTCAAATTTCCGATAATCCATTTTTTGAACCCGACCTCAAAATTGAGAATCCAGAAAATATTCAGGAACGGTTCGTAGATCCTGAACCATTAAACTTTCCTCCGGAACCACCAATCATTCAAACAGAGATTGTTGAGGAACGAACCATTAAATCAGAATCATCTAGTGATACCGATTCAACAAATTCAATTATGGAAAATCTGGAACCTTTAAGTATGGAAGACCGAATGAGAGCTAAACGCACTGGCCAAGGTCACGCAATTACTCATCCAGACATTAATGCGCCAGATTATGAAATCAAAGGACAAATTTTACACATGGTGACTAATCAATGCCAATTTAGTGGTGCGCCGAAGGAAGATCCAAATGAACATCTACGTACCTTTAATAGGATCTGCACACTATTTAAAATACGAGAAGTGGAGGATGAACAGATATATCTCATGTTATTTCCCTGGACTTTAAAGGGAGAAGCCAAAGATTGGTTGGAATCGTTACCTGAAGGGGCGATCGATACATGGGACGTTTTAGTTGACAAATTTCTTAAACAATTTTTTCCTGCATCTAAAGCCGTAAGACTTCAAGCAGAAATTGTTACGTTCACACAGAAGCCAAATGAAACTCTATATGAGGCGTGGACAAGATATGGAAAGTTATTAAGAGGATGTCCGCAACATGGTTTAGACACCTGTCAAATAGTACAAATATTTTACCGAGGATGCGACATCACTACAAGAAAAGACATAGATATAGCAGCTGGTGGTTCTATTATGAAAAAAACCGAAACTGATGCTTACAAAATTATTGATAACACTGCTTCCCACTCACATGAGTGGCACCAAGAAAAAGATATCATTAGATCATCTAAAGCAGCTAGAGCCGATTCTAGCCATGACTTAGATTCCATTTCCGCAAAGATAGATGCTTTCGAGAGACGAATGGAAAAGATGACTAAGGATATTCACTCGATACGAATTAGTTGTGAGCAGTGTGGAGGACCACATTTGACAAAAGATTGTCTCAGTATTGAATTAACAATGGAACAAAGAGAGAATATTTCATACATAAACCAAATGCCTGGAAATAATTATCAGAATAATTATCAACCGCCAAGACCGATTTACAATCAAAACCAGAATTATAACCGAAATATTCCATACAACAACCAACAAGGTCCTAGCAATCAACAAGTATCCAATAATACTTATAATCAGCAAAGACCTAATTTTCAAAACAAACCACCACAACAAACCGATGATAAAAAGCCGAATTTAGAAGATATGATGACGAAGCTAGTTGAAACTCAAACGCAGTTTTTCACATCTCAAAAACAAACCAATGAACAAAATGCTCAAGCATTTAGAAATCAACAAGCTTCTATTCAAAATCTAGAACAAGAAGTAAGTAACCTAGCAAGGTTAATAGGTGAAAGAAAACCGGGAAGTCTACCAAGCGATACAAATGCTAACCCCCGGAATGAAACAGCTAAAGCTATTACCACAAGAAGTGGAACAACACTTAAACCACCTGAAATACCTGTAACTTCTGATGAAACTATTCCTACTACACAAGAACCACAACCTGATCAAGATAAGGAAAAAGAACCGGTAGTTGAAAAGGTTAATGAAGATAACACAGTTAAGGATAAACCTTATGTTAAACCATACCAACCACCACTTCCTTACCCAAGTAAAATGAAGAAAGAAAAACTTGAAGCCGAGCAATCCAAATTCTTGGATATGTTTAAACAGATAAATGTAAATCTTCCTTTCATTGATGTGATTTCAGGAATGCCTAGGTATGCTAAATTCTTGAAAGATCTAATCACGAATAGAAAGAAAATGGAAGAACTCTCGGCTGTTACTATGAATGCTAATTGTTCAGCAGTGCTGTTGAATAAGATACCAGAAAAACTATCTGATCCAGGAAGTTTCACAATTCCATGTTTTCTGGGTAGTCTTAGTTCAATAGAAGCATTGGCAGACTTAGGTGCTAGTATAAATCTAATGCCGTATTCACTATACGCTAAACTAGACCTTGGAGAATTGAAACCAACCAGAATAAGCATACAACTAGCCGATCGATCAATAAAATATCCTAGAGGGATAATGGAGAACATGCTAGTTAAAGTTGGTACTTTAGTATTTCCAGTAGATTTTGTTGTTTTAGACATGGAAGAAGATTCTCAAGTTCCTCTCATATTAGGAAGACCATTCTTAAACACGGCTAAAGCAATGATAGACGTGTTCGGTAAAAAACTGACCCTAAGTATAGAGGATGAGAGTGTTACCTTTTCAGTTGATAGAGCCATGCAACAACCACAATCTGCAGATGATACATGTTATTATATTCAAACTATAGATGCACATGCGGAATTATTAGAAGAATTTCCAGAATTACAAGGAACAGGAGAATGTTCTTTAGGAGAAGGTAATGAACCAATTGATGAAGCTGAAATGTTAGCTACACTTATAGCTAATGGATATGAACCAACAACAGAAGAAATTCAAATGCTAAAAGAAGAAGACAGATATCGATATAAATCATCGATAGAAGAACCTCCGAAATTAGAGTTAAAGCCACTTCCAAACCATTTGGAATACGCTTATTTACATGGTGAATCTGAATTACCTGTAATAATATCGTCTTCTCTTACTGAAAATGAAAAATCACAGCTCATTTCTGTGTTGAAAGCTCATAAACCAGCCATTGCATGGAAGATTCATGATATGAAAGGAATAAGTCCTTCGTATTGCACACATAAAATCCTTATGGAAGAAGGTCATAAAACGTATGTGCAACGCCAACGAAGACTAAATCCTAATATGCAAGATGTAGTTAAGAAAGAGATTATTAAACTGCTAGATGCAGGTTTGATATATCCAATCTCTGATAGTCCATGGGTAAGCCCAGTTCAATGCGTACCTAAGAAGGGTGGCATGACTGTCATCACAAATGAGAAAAATGAGCTTATTCCTACTAGGACTGTAACAGGATGGCGTGTATGTATTGATTATAGAAAATTAAATGACGCCACCAGAAAAGATCACTTTCCCTTACCTTTCATTGATCAAATGTTGGAAAGATTAGCCGGAAATAGTTACTATTGTTTTCTAGATGGATTTTCCGGATATTTTCAAATTCCAATAGCACCCGAAGACCAAGAGAAAACCACATTCACGAGCCCTTATGGTACTTTTGCTTACAAACGCATGCCATTTGGACTTTGTAACGCCCCTGCAACCTTTCAAAGGTGTATGATGGCGATTTTTCATGACATGATAGAAGAATGCATGGAAGTATTCATGGATGACTTTTCAGTCTTCGGTGATACATTTAAATCATGTCTAGTTAATCTGGAACGAATGCTAATTAGATGCGAAAAATCAAATCTAGTACTTAATTGGGAGAAATGCCATTTCATGGTTAAAGAAGGCATCGTTCTTGGACATAAAATTTCAAAAGAAGGAATTGAAGTGGATAGAGCTAAAGTAGATGTAATTGCTAAACTTCCACATCCCACCAATGTTAGAGGAGTTAGGAGTTTTCTAGGGCATGCCGGTTTTTACCGACGTTTCATAAAAGATTTTTCTAAAATTGCCACTCCTATGAATAAACTCCTAGAAAAGGATGCTCCATTCATCTTTTCAGATGAGTGTATCAAATCTTTTAATATTCTTAAAGAAAAACTCACTAATGCACCGATCATGATAACACCAAATTGGAATCTACCATTTGAACTAATGTGCGATGCAAGTGATTTTGCAATGGGAGCCGTTTTAGGACAAAGGATTGAAAAACGATTTCAACCTATATATTATGCTAGTAAGACGTTACAAGGAGCACAAACGAACTATACAACTACTGAAAAAGAACTCCTTGCTATTGTCTTTGCTTTTGACAAATTTCGATCATATCTCGTTCTAGCAAAAACGGTGGTCTATACCGACCATTCTGCTCTTAGATACCTATTTTCAAAACAAGATGCTAAACCAAGATTAATCCGTTGGATTTTACTCTTACAAGAGTTTGATATTGAAATCCGAGATAAAAGAGGAGCAGAAAATCTCGCCGCTGATCATCTTTCTCGTCTTGAAAATCCTGAGTTAGAAGTTCTAAATGAATCAGCCATACAAGACAACTTTCCTGATGAATATCTATTGAAGATAGATTATAAAGAAATCCCATGGTTTGCAGACTATGCAAACTACTTAGTTTGTGGATTCCTTGAAAAAGGATTATCGTACCAAAGACGAAAGAAATTCTTCAGTGATATAAAACACTATTTCTGGGAAGATCCACATCTGTTTAAAAGTTGTCCCGATGAAATAATACGCCGATGTGTATTTGGAGATGAAGCTAGTAAAATTTTAAACCATTGTCACACAGGACCAACAGGAGGGCATTATGGGCCTCAACTAACAGCAAGAAAAGTTTATGAAGCTGGATTCTATTGGCCTACAATTTACAAAGACGCACACCTTCTTTGCAAATCCTGTGATGCATGTCAAAGGGTCGGAAGAATAAGTCAACGTGATGAAATGCCACAAAATGTCATCCAAGTATGTGAAGTATTTGACATTTGGGGTATTGACTTTATGGGTCCATTTCCAAAATCTCATAATAATCTATATATACTCGTAGCCATTGACTATGTATCTAAATGGGCAGAAGCACAAGCTCTCCCAACTAACGATGCACGAGTTGTAGTCAACTTTTTAAAACGTCTTTTTGCAAGGTTTAGAACACCGAAAGCTTTAATAAGTGATCGGGGTACTCATTTCTGTAATAATCAACTTGAGAAAATTCTTAAAAGATATGGAGTAACTCATAAAATCTCCACCGCATATCATCCACAAACAAGTGGACAAGTTGAAAATACCAACCGAGCTTTAAAACGTATTCTAGAGAAAACCGTAGGATCAAATCCGAAGGAATGGTCCATTAAATTGGAGGATGCACTCTGGGCTTTTAGAACAGCCTACAAAACTCCAATTGGAACCACACCTTTTAGACTTGTTTATGGAAAAGCATGTCATCTTCCAGTAGAAATTGAACACAAAGCATTTTGGGCTTTGAAGACATGTAATCTTGATTTACATGAAGCCGGACGTCTACGATTAAGTCAACTAAACGAATTAGAAGAATTAAGACATGAAGCATACGAAAATTCGTTAATCTATAAAGAAAGAACGAAGAAATGGCATGATAAAAGAATCAGAAGTTCAAAAGAATTTAAAGAAGGAGACAGAGTTCTTCTTTTCAATTCACGATTCAAGCTATTTCCTGGAAAATTGAAATCAAGATGGTCTGGACCATTCATAGTCAAAAGAGTTTTCCCATACGGAACGATAGAATTGATAAATTCAAATGGGATTGAATTTAAAGTTAATGGTCACAGAGTTAAACATTACATACATGGTCCGATGGAAGTCGACAACGAAGTTAATCACAATTTCGACACCACAGCTAACTAAGTGTGGGGAGAATCAAGTCTTTAAAGGATAATATGTATTTCTGTTAGAGTTAGATTGTCTGTTTTCGTGTAGTTCTCGAAAATAGAACACGTATGGTCTTTCCCTAGCAGACCCTAAAGAACTAGTCTTCTCCCCCCATTCTGAATTTTTATTTTTTTTAGGTTTTTACGAAATGAAGACTGCCTGTGAACTAAACCATGGTCTAATGCTACACGCTTTGATCACTAAAAGAAATAATGATATACTACCGAGTGAATTAGTATCAGTAATCAGAGAAAGAATGGACGGAGTTAGAAAAGGATCCAGATGCGAAGATAATAAGTTACAATTTGGTAAAGGAAAATCAAAATCCGCAGCGAAAAGAAGAGCACGACACCTAGAACGATGTCACAAATGCGGAAAATGGTCACATGGAGGAAAATGTTCAAATAATCAAACCTATTCAAATACCGAATTTGTTACTTTATGCAGAGACGGACCGTTCATATGTTTAGAAGAAAAGACAATGAATGCTCGAGGTTACGCCTATGCAGCCATGGAAAACCAATTAAACCGACTATCTTATGAATATAATAGATCATATAACTAAGAAATCTATTTCACAGGTATGTCTGTACAGTTTTTATTTTTATTTTTATTTTTAACCTTTTGATAATAAACGCTAATTTGTTCGCTAAAAAGAATTAAATTGGTATTAAATAAAATTAGGTTTGGCGACCGAAATTATTGATATCATTCAAAAATTTATTACATCACTGCGAAATTTAACGTTTATTCTTAAGGTATAAATATCTTTAATCAATCAACCCAAAATATTTCAAAAATTCGTCATGAGTTAAATTAGGTCTTGGAACCGAAATTACTTTACCGAAAAGAGGGGCGCATATTTTTGATAATATTTGATTGATTAAAGTGGGATAAAAAGACAAAAAGATTTTTAAAATTAATATTTAAATCTTAAATTAATATTGTAAATTTTGTAAAAACAATATATTTAAAATTGTAAATATTTGAAAAATTAATATAAGTTTGGTATGAATTTATAATATGAATTTTTAAATTAAGTTTGGTGTGAATTTCTAATTTTTAAAATATGAATTTTTAATTTTATGCATTTCAAATTTTAAGTTTGGTGTGAATTTTTAATTTTTAATTTTGAATTTTATATTTAAGTTGTGTGAATTTAAAAACAAAAATTTACTTTATCTCATTAAGTTAAGAATATGATTTTTAAAATTCGTCGTAAGTTGAAGACTAGGTCTTTGAACCGAAATTGCTTTACCCGAGGGAGGGACGAGAACTTTTATTATCATTATTTTTAATCTTATTGATTTAAAGTATGCCAAAAAAATTAAAAAACCCAAAAATCTTAGCTTTTAAAACAATCGCTACAAAAAGACAAATTTTAAAATTTTGTCGAGGGACGGACTAGGACATCGATCCGAAACGACCTCGTCCTAAATAACAAGGGAAACAAAATTTTAAAATTAATTTCTTAATTGTTTTATAAGTTAAGGATTATAAAAAAAAAAAAAAAAAAAAAAAAAAAAGAGAGAGTAAACTCCGCGACTCGCGGAGTTTGCAGTGCAAAACCTCCGCGACTCGCGGAGGGATCAAAACCCAGAAAAAAAAATAAAAATAGCTGAACGATCAGTTCACTCACCCACACACATAAACACCCAAATACTGCGAAAAAAGACCCCGAAAAACCCGAAAATCACCCCCAAAAATCTCAATTTTTAACCGTTAATCACCAAATTTTTTGCTAAAATCATGTTGAGAAGGATGATATCTAAGAATTACTCAAGAAAAACGGTAAATTTCTACACCTAAACACCATTAATTCGAAATTAGGTGTTCTTGAGCTATTTTTCCCCAATTTGATTTTGATGCTTTTTAGTGTAATTAGACTTAAATTGTTTATGTATTATGCTTGTATAACCTAGATTGATGCTGTTTAACATGATTAGAAGCCTTAAACTTCAAATTTTGAATAATCTAGGGTTTGTGTTCTTGAGCAATTTGGGGCTTTTTGATATAAACAGGTTATGGCCGATTTTTGTCATGAATTGTTGCTAAATTGAGTAGTGTAACATGTCTAGATAGTTAAATGATCCAAACTTTGAGCCTAAACATGATTTTGAGAATTAAAGTGGACTTTTTCAAGTCCAAAATTCATGAACTTGATTTTTGAAAGATAATGCCATTTGAGACTTGTTTATTTGCTAGTAATGATTATTTTGACATGTTATTTGAGTTGAATGCTTATGAACTTGGCAAAAATTTTCGTATATGCTTATTTGAAAAAGTGTAGATTTGATAAAAATGTGAAAATAAGCTTAAGTTTGATATAAATTGATAATGTCATTGTAATTATTTTAATTGATGATTTTGCTGACACTAATGCATATTTGGATGCACAAAATTTGTGTTTGATGTGTTTTGCAGAATGAAAGGGGTGAATCTTCATCCCAAGCCCGCCATGCTCCTGCTGAGAATTTGGAACAACAGGAGGTAGATAACTACTACAAGCAGGATGTACCTCATCCAGTCATGACCTTTTCAGATATGCACTTGGAACAGTTGCACCCGAACCTGAGATTTGACAGACTTTGGATAGATTATCCAAAATATCAACGGGGTTTGCATACTCTTCATTCCAAGGTTGTTGAGGTACCGAGGGTCATAGAATGGGGACCCTTAGAAGCTGTAGAATTGGCCGGGCCAATTAGGGAATTACTGGTACAGAGGTATGGTAATTCTTCTTTTAATGACTGGATATGTTTATTCACCATACGCAGACCTGTATATAAAGTATGGTGTGAAGAGTTGTTATGTAGTATAGAGTTGAATGATCGGGTAGCTAGTTTAACCGATCGTTCTTTTATTAGATTTTTGTTAGGCGGTTCGATGCGCCACATGTCTTTACTGGACATGGCTCAGGCTTTACGTATATATACGCCTGAGGAGTTAGCGTCTGCCGATTGTAGAGGATTGATACTAAACGGTAGAAAGATAGATGAGAATTTTGATACACACGGTGTGTGGAGTCAAATGACAAGCCATCACCGTTTCAAAGGGGGAAACTACTCTTATTTGGATATAGATAGAGCCGAATTAAGAGTAATACATAGGTTTTTAGCTAATTCGATTACACAAAGGGGTAAAAACAAAGAAAAGGTAAATGAACAAGATTTGTTTTACCATATGTGTATTCGAGACCCACACAGCGCTGTAAGTATACCATATTGTGTGGGTTATTATTTATCAGCTATGGTTCGGGGGATGCGTCCACATAGCATAATAGGAGGTGGTATTTTTATTACTTTGATTGGTGAATATCTCGGTGTGGATATAAGTCGGGGGGGATTATTAGTAGAAGAGCCGGAACCCCGCGACACTATAGGTTTAAATGTATACCATGGTGCGAAAGTTTTGAAGCGGCGAAATAACGCCGCAGTACGATACAATGGTAGACATCCACAGGTAGAGAGAAACCAGGAACAAGGTAATGTAGGAGGGGGGAATGAGATGCAAGAAATGCATAGGTTTATAGCTTCTCAGGAATACGAAAATGCTAGACAGAGAGCATTTGAAGATTGGCAAGTTCATCAGAACCAGATCATAGCGCATTGCCAACATATAGGTAGAAACTATATTCCTACACCGAAACCCGTCTTCCCTCCTTGGTCGATAGAGATGCAGCCACCATATCCTACGTATGACCCTGCCGAAGCATTCTATAGCACTTATGGTTATGCGTGGAACCCCTATTGGTACCAATATCATCCTTAGTTTTATTATTATTTTTTTTTATTTTATAATTTGTAATTATTGATACATTTAATATTTTTGTTAATATTGTAATCATTTTTATAATTTCTAACTTTTATTCTTAGATTTTAATAATTTTTGAATGTGGGGTAATATACCAAACTTCAAAAATATGTATATATGTTTGCAGTTTATCTTATGTACACAACAGGGTAAAACAACGCATTTTCAAAGACTGGCATTAAGTTCAGCAAAAGCAACTAATTTTGACGACAAGATGCAAAATATATGTGAAATAACAACAAGATGGAATGAACAAATGATGTGCACCATTTATCATTCAGCAAACAAACGCCAATATATTTGGAAACTTTGGTAAAAATTTAATCATTTTCACACAAATCACCCTCAATAATTTAAATTGTTACTGATTTCTTGCAAATGAGGGCATTGCAAGATCTTAAGTGTGGGAAGGGGTTAAATTCTTTCGGATTTTAAAATTTTTATATTAAACACTTGGTTACCATTAAAAATACTAGTAAAGCAGTAGTTGTATTAGAATCTAGTGCTCTCTGATAAAAAAGAACAGCCCTAGTCTTATATACTGACTACCCAATTCTAGTAAAATTTTTCAAAATTTTCAAATAAATGAATTCAAAATCATGTTTATACATATTTATGAACGATAAAACTAGGTTTTAACACCGAAATTATTGTTACCTCGGAAAGGACATAAATTGAGAAACAAACTAAAATGTTAAAATTCATTTAAAATGGAATAGAGGACGATAAAAAGAAAAATAAAAAGCCAAGTGTGGGAAAATTTACCAAGTTATTTTAAACATATGTCACATATATTTGTAACAAATAACTGAAAATACTTTTGCTTTGGACTAAACTAAACTGTTTTACCCAATGAAAGAAAAAAAAAGAGATGGATCTACACGATGAATCAATTCCATCATTAAAAGGAAGTAAAGTCTTCCGAAAAAGACACGCGCTTCTTGATTTAGGTCATGAAGTTGTCGTCTAGACCAGCTGTAGGTTGACGAAAAATCTAGAAAAGTCATCACTAAAATCAGCAGGAAATCCACGGACCTCAGCATTAAACAGGGTCGCCAAGTGGTCAGATTTATCCTAACCATGAGAAGGATTTATCTCGTACAATGGGGGGGCACCATGCAAATTAGCTTGATAAGACTAATGAATCAGATCCCCAGAAAGGATAATCTCCTTAAAGATTAAAAATCAGCTTTTAAGACTGATATTACTCAATCCTAGAGATTGACCTTAAAGATTGAGAATTCAAACTCATGGAATTCAATGATATCTAAACTCGAGCTTAAACGAGAAAATATTTTGATCAAAATTATAAACCGATTTGTTTTCTGAAAACCCTATTTTCAATGCGTTCATTACCATTGAACGTAAAATCCTAGGAATTCACCTGGAATTCATTAGGTCACCTGAACTAAATCGGGTGTCAACCGTAAGAACGGTGGTTGCATAACATGGTCGGAGACAGGACCTTGTGCCAGACCGAAAAAATTATAAGGGTGAGCTTTACTATTGCTCCTACCAAGGATAGTAATTGCGTCCGACACGTTATAGACCATAATCAAAAGCATGTCACGGGACATTGCCTTAACAGTTACTTGTTCAACGCTTTCCTTTACAACCGGACGGTAGTTTGCCGAAAGGTAATATACGGAACAAGTAAACTGGACGTGTTGCTTTCCAAATACAAGGTTAGCAAGTGGGTGACACAAAACCGCAAGTTTTGAGCTAAAATTTTCAAATCTGAAACCCACCAAACCCACAAAAATATTTTGCAAACACCGGTAAAGGGTTATTCCGAAAAACTTATCTAGGGTAAAAACTAGATTTAATTTTCAAAAGATCAAATGTTTTCATAAAGATCCAATTTCCTTAATGGATCTAAATTTTTATAGTCATGTGGGACTGTAAACCATATCGTTACTACCATTGTTTATACCGCCATATAGAAATCACTGATGTACAAAGTGTGAAGAATAAAGAAGTGATTCTAGTATTTCAAGACAATATTGCTTGAGGACAAGCAACGCTCAAGTGTGGGAATATTTGATAATGCTAAAAACGAACATATATTTCATAGCATTATTCCTCAAGAAAGACAAGCTTTTAGTTGCAATTGTTCTATTTACAAGTGATATTCGTTTAAATAATAAAAGGTGAAGACGGAAGACAGATTCGACGATTTGAAGACGCAAACGACCAAAAAGCTCAAAAGAACAAAAGACAATCAAAAAGGTTCCAATTATTAATAAGAAAAGTCTCGAAATCACAAGAGTACAAGATTCAAAACGCAAAGTACAAGATATTAAATTGTACGCGAGGACGTTCGAAAATCCGGAACCGGGACCAGAGTCAACTCTTAACGCTCGACGCAACGGACTAAAAATTACAAGTTAACTATGTATATAAATATAATATAATATATAATTAATTATATTAATTATATATATATTATATATATATATTAAAAACCGTCGGCAGCAAGAAACTCCAAGGGTGTGAGCTGTAAATATATCTCCGCGACTCGCGGAGTTTTAAGGGCATTTTGCCGCGAGTCGCGGAGCCCCAATTTTCAACTCTGGCTATAAAGCCAACCGAATTCTGATCAAATATAATCATCTTTTTCTTTCTTCCTCTTCATACGTAAATATATTTATATTTATAATTTATATTTTAATTTTAATTTTAAATCCTAATAATAAGGGTATGTTAGCGAATGTTGTAAGGGTGTAAGTCGAAATTCTGTCCGTGTAACGCTACGCTATTTTTAATCATTGTAAGTTATGTTCAACCTTTTTACATTAATGTCTCGTAGCTAAGTTATTATTATGCTTATTTAAAACGAAGTAATCATGATGTTGGGCTAATTACTAAAATTGGGTAATTGGGCTTTGTACCATAATTGGGGTTTGGATAAAAGAACGACACTTGTGGAAATTAGACTATGGGCTATTAATGGGCTTTATATTTGTTTAACTAAATGAAAGTTTGTTAATGTTAATATAAAGATTTACAATTGGGCGTCCCTATAAATTACCATATACACTCGATCGGACACGATGGGCGGGGTATTTATATGTACGAATAATCGTTCATTTAACCGGACACGGGAATGGATTAATAGCCACTAGAATAATTAAAACAGGGGTGAAATTACATTCAAGGGTAATTGGTGTAATTGTTAACAAAGTAGTAAAACCTTGGTTTACACGCAGTCGATAACCTGGTGTATTCATTAAACAAAGTATTAAAACCTTGTTACAATTCGAATCCCCAATTAGTTGGAATATTTAACTTCGGGTATAATAATAATTTGACAAGGACACTTGCAATTTATATTTATGACTGATGGACTGTTATGGACAAAAACCAGACGGACATATTGAATAATCCAGGACAAAGGACAATTAACCCATGGGCATAAAACTAAAATCAACACGTCAAACATCATGATTACGGAAGTTTAAATAAGCATAATTCTTTTATTTCATATTTTATTTCCTTTATTTTATATTTAATTGCACTTCTAATTATCGCACTTTTATTGTTATTTAATCGCACTTTTAATTATCGTACTTTTAATTATCGCAATTTAATTTTATCGCATTTTTATTATTCGCAATTTCATTATCGTTATTTACTTTACGCTTTAATTTAAAGTCTTGTATTTATTTTATATTTTACATTAGGTTTTAACTACGAATAAAGTTTTAAAATCGACAAACCGGTCATTAAACGGTAAAAACCCCCCTTTATAATAATAATATTACCTATATATATATTTGTATTTTTATAAAAGTAAACTAATATAGCGTTGAGCTTTGTTTAAAGATTTCCCTGTGGAACGAACCGGACTTACTAAAAACTACACTACTGTACGATTAGGTACACTGCCTATAAGTGTTGTAGCAAGGTTTAAGTATATCCATTCTATAAATAAATAAATATCTTGTGTAAAATTGTATCGTATTTAATAGTATTTTTCTAGTAAAATAATAACTATTTTATATACACCTCGTTCGACATCAATATGGCTGACATTTTTAGTAAAGGATTACCCCATTATCTTTTTCATTAGTGGGATACATATTGACTTTAATGAATGTTGCAAATAATAAAGACTATTAATAATGTAACGGCACACATGTCACGATCCATTTATATTATTTTTAAAACTATCGTGGACCAAGGTATGAGTAGTGATGACATGTTGATGTAATGATACTTGTATCGAGATAAAGCATAAGATAATTAGATGGTGGAATATTGATGATGACGACAATGATTATGATGAAAAACATGATGGAATATGATGAAGGTCGAACCACTTCAAACCAAACATACATTCGATCAAACTGTTGTGTTATTAACCCACTTCTTTTGCTGCTCGATAGGTGTACATGAAAACATTATTGAATGTAGGCCACCAACACAATTAACCTCATGTTCTGTCATGCAACCACTATTGATACTGGATCAAAATAATAGGCTTCTGAATTCTTAGTTGGATTTTGATGGGCTTATTAGACTATCATAATATTGGATTCAAAATTTCATAAAAACCGAAACCCATATTATTTCTTGTTTCCTCACGAGTTTGAAACTAAAACAACTATGTGATCGATTGCTTATTGCGGGTGTTTGAAGCTGCTGCGTTTTTAATTCTAATACAATAACGACTTGAAGATGATGATATGTGATGTTGGTGATGGCGATATAGATGATGATATGATGATCTATTATGTTCATGATGATGAAGAGAAGATTGATGATGATGTCGTGATAAATGATGATGATTGATGACGATGAATTGATTAGTGAAAAAGAAAAAGAAATAGATTTATATATATATATATATATATATATATATATATATATATATATATATATGTGTGTGTGTGTGTGTGTGTGTGTGTGTGTGTGTTATATATTCCTTGAATTTAAACAGAAATGTCATAGCAGAGGAATGATTTGGTGTGGTGTTGGTTAAACGAGAGGTCTCGGGTTTAAGCTTGGGCTCAGGCATTTTTTTAGAAAAAGAAGAAGAAGGATACATAAGTAAAGGTTAAAAACAATTTAAGTTGGGTGTTATTTCAGAATTGAAACACATAGCGTAATGGTTATAGATGTTATCGAGTTAGCGGGGCGTCGCGGGTTCAAACCCGGACTTGAGCATTATTTTTAAGGGCGACTTCTTTGAGGTAGTTTACTTATTACTTATTATTATTATTATTATTATTATTATTATTATTATTATTATTATTATTATTATTATTATTATTATTATTATTATTATTATTATTATTATTATTATTATTATTATTATTGTTATTACTAAGTATTATCGTTAGGTATTAAGAGTATTATTAATATTATTATTATAATTAACATAGGTATTATGATCATTATTATGATTACGATTATTATTATTATTATTTTTTTGAAAACAATACAAATTATTATTATTTTCATTAACATTAGTATCAGTATCATTTTTATTATTATTAGTATTATTATTATTAACCTAAGTATCATTATTAACAATATCATTTTTTTTATTAGTATTATCATTATTAATAAAGTCATTATTATTTTTATTATTATTATTATTATTATTATTATTATTATTATTATTATTATTATTATTATTATTATTATTATTATTATTATTATTATTATTATTATTATTAGTAAATTATTATATTCAAAACTATCATTTTAACAAATAAATATTTTTTATATAAAAATATACTTATTACATATACTATAACTATATTAATATTACATATACATTATATATTAAACCTAATAACATTGTTTACATAAATATTTACATATAATAAATTTTTAATTTAACAATATTAATATACAAAATAAATATATATATAACCTTTGAAATAACAAATATATTACTAAATTAAATAAGTAATATACATAAACTAGTTTGATTATTATAACATATTAATTATATGTGTTAATACATATACAAATGATATAGGTTCGTGAATTCGAGGCCAACCCTACACTTGTTCAATGTCGTCGTATGTATTTTTACAACAAAATACAGTATTGTGAGTTTCATTTGCTCCCTTTTTAAATGCTTTTGCAATATATATTTTTGGAACTGAGAATACATGCGCTGCTTTTATAACTGTTTTATGAAATAGACACAAGTAATCGAAACTACATTCTATGGTTGAATTATCGAATCGAGTATGCCCCTTTTTAGTCTGGTAATCTAAGAATTAGGGAACAAACTGTAACAACCCTCACTTTTTGACTTCTAAATTACTGAATTAACCCTAGGGTTATATGTCTGACTATATGTATTAAGGGTTGTTATATACAATTAAATATTGACCGAATAGTAATTTTTAGTCAACAATGTACGCTTAAATAAATAATATATTATTAATTTATATAATTTGACATAATTTAACTAAGTATATAAACTTTGTATCACTTTTATTATTTAGTTAATGTATTATATATTTAACTATATAATAAATCCAATTATATATAAATGTAATAATATTTACAAACTTACTAAAACTATAGTTTAATAATTAAAATCATAATTATTATTAAAAATACAAAATACCGAATTATTTATTATTTTTATTCAAAATTTGTATTTATTAATTAAATAAAACAAAAATAAAAAAAATAAAAAATAAAATATTATTGACAAATATTCTTGGAAAACATTAAATAAATTTGTTTATTTACATAAAAAAAATCCTTAAAATAAATAAATAAATAAATTACTTTTTAATTAAAAATTTTAATGGAAAAACTACTTTTATTATTTTATTTTGTGCATTATCCCATGACCTAACATTTAATACTTTTTAATTTTAAAATCCCATTAAGAATTAAATATTTCTTTTTCTTTTAATTATTTTATTCTTTTTACCTAATTTTTTCAAGTATAAATACCCCTCATTTCTCATTCAAACTCACACCAAAATTTCTCTCATTCTCTCTTTGAAGAATTACTACTAGTAAGTATTCTTTTCTTACTTTTTATTTTTTTTACTTTTCACTTTTTACTTTTTACTTTTTACTTTTTACTTTTTACTTCAGTTATTATTTTTACCGAAATATGTAAATAATGTTATAAATTATATGCAATTAAAAATAAAATAAATAACATGTATACACTATTACTATTACTAGCACCTATAACCTACTACTTATATTGTAACATAAAAATATTTTGGGATATGTATTAGAGATGTATAGATCTTCGAACTTTCTTGACGAATAGTTTCTATGAGATTCTAGGCAGAGGGTTTGGATTTCCGATTTAAAGGGTCCTTTGGCTCAAGCCCCTAGATCTAAATTAGCCATTCGAAGGGAAAGGGGTGATTGGAAGCTTATCTAATACGACAAGTATCCTAAAATGGAAAACACTGATAAAAGTAGAAACTCTCTAGTCATAGAAACTTAGTAAAATAAGAAACTTTCTAAAAATAGAAACTTTATAAAAATAGTAACTTACTAGGAATAGAAACTTAGTAAAACAAACTATACTTAAACACATACTTAAACTTAAACATGGGCAAAACACTTAACTACTCTTAAATGTCAATAGGTTGACTTTCCTGCTCACTCGTTCAACTCTTTATTCCGAGGAATAACTCTCTCTCTCTCTACTTACTAAGGTGAATTCATAGCCCCTCTTTAATTGCTAGCAAACTTACTTACTTTTACTTGGGGTGAGACACATGTTGTTTTTACTTTTTACACTTTAGACACAAGTACCAAACTGTTAAACTATGCTATACCCGGCTATGTCCGACTAAGTCCCTACAGTGATATTTTTAATTGCTACGGCATGCTTAATTATTGGGGGTAGGCCTATCGGGAGTAACGTCCCCGATACATTTGACCAAGTCATTGTATTACTTAATAATGAAATTAAACCGACAAGGACAGACACAACTTGTCATGGGGCAAACTTGAACGTTTAGTCTAAATATCACGCATTGGCATAACTTTTTGATCCTGCGGGAGATCAACTTTACAAACTAAATCTTGTGGTCTAAAACAACGACAAACTTTTTGTTAAACCTATGAACTTCACTCAACCTTTTTGGTTGACACTTTAGCATGTTTTGTCTCAGGTGCTGTTTGATTCAAGCTCTTATACTTACTGCTTATGTGATGCTACTTGGACATAGGATCAAGAGATATCGCATTTATTACTTCTGCATGTGAACATTTATGATATTGTTATTCCTGTCATTGTAACGATATTTCATTTTCCGCTGCGTACTCATTAAAGTTAAATTCATCATTTAGTATTGTTCTCGTTTATTATAATATGTTGGTATATTTTAATATTAGTGACGTTCCTTCCAGACCCTATTGGGAGGACGTTACAGATTGGTATCAGAGCATAATCAGGCTGTTATAGAGAACCAGGATTGCATTTTTATGTGTGCCTTACTTGTTAGCTAGGGTGCCTTAGCAATCTAGGAAACTATAACCTTTCCTGCCTTAGAATTAAAGCACTTAGGATTGCTCCATAATCTTAACGATTATGCTTTAATATACTTGACTTAAAGATTCTAATCAAAATCTCTTTCCTAATATTAGGATGTCTAATTCTCATCAAGCGAACAAAATGAATCTTTTCGAGCCAACTAAAAAAGATACTGAAAGATCTTCCACTGAAAGACCCGTCCAAAGCCCACCTTATGGCTTTGGTGGTCCTCTATCACCAAATTATAGCCCAAATACTAATCTTGATTCACATGGGTCTCCTCAATACTATCCAACCCCAAGAAATAAAGACAAGAGGAAACGTCTTGAAGAAACTGGCCCGTCAAAGAAAAGATCCCGATCTCCTTCCTACGATGAAGTTGATGTCAAGTACAAGATCATGAATCTGCGAAGAACTACCGAAGGCCTAATTCGCCATATTGCAAGGATCGATGCTCAAATGAAGGAAAAAGACCTAGCGATCAAGAAGCTCATGAAGGAAAATGCTGAGCTAAAGAAAGAGATTATATACATACATTTGTTTTATCCCATGACCGATGTGGGACTTTAGTTCGCACCCTTACAAGAAATGCCCGATGGGGGAAGCAATATCTCTCCTACATAAGAGAAGATGTTGACTTTAGATTGAAGATGGAGGAAAACCGCGTGAATAATCAACTTTCTATGAGGGACCACAAGTACCATGTAATCAACAATGATGTTTCCAATCTTTATGATAACATCGAGTATCTTTATGAGGAACAAAAGGATAAGAACGACAAGTTTGAGAAGTTTATGAAGGAGGTTGAGGACGAGAAGAAGAAATATGAAGACTACTTCAATCTTAATATTTCCTAGTTATTTTCTATCTATGCAAAGGCTAGGCCTTAAACTATTTCTATCCCCGAATTGTGTAATAAGAAGGCTTGTTTAAAGCCTTGTTCTTAATAAAATAAAGTGTTTCGTTTATATCATATTCATCTTTATTCCACTTAATTTTTTTTTCAAACTTATGACCTATCAAGTTTATCAAACTTCTATATGTTATTGAAGATAACAGTTCATCCACAAGCTCCTGCTACTACTTCAAACACTCACGTATCTTATGCCTTTATGCATCGGTTTGCGAACCGAAAAATATTATTGGGTTATCACAGTATACGAATTGAAATTCTTTAATCAATATCTGGTTACAAATCTCAACACGTCATACCACCATTATTACATAAATTGATGACACATCATATCTTATCATATATTATCATGTCTATAAACTTTGTCTACCACTTATCCTAAATTTCCTCCGTAAATTACGGAAATCTTTTTGCTATAAATACGTATTCAATGAGACGAATATATCATTCGGTATTCAATACCCATTTCATATCAAACCCTATTCCAAACATATAATATGAATTTCTCAAACTCTTCAAGCTCCCACGGCAGCGTAACCGGAACAAACGAACCAATCAGCCATCATCTATTCTGGATGAATTGGGGATGAGTTCGTAGCCGACTCAATCAATGGAGACAAGAAGAAGGTGATCCCTTCCAGCAACCGAATTCACTTCTTGGCGAAGAACCTGAAGTGCTTACCGGTGAACCAGTCCGAAACACTATTTTCTCTCTTCTTTCCAGGGTATCCCGTCACGAATATATAATATCGAAGATTCTAGATCTTATTCTCCCCCTTGTTCCAACCACCAATCATCCCGGAATAATAGAAGAAGTCAACGAGCTTCGCGCTCGAGTAGTGGCTCTGGAAAATCTGGTGCGAAACCTACGAACACCAGCAGCAGCACCAGCAGCATAACCAACATCACCACCAGTACCATCAGTACCATCAACATCACCACTAACAGCATCAGCTTCATCAGCAACAACATTTGCATCCCCCGCCTCAACAACACACTCAGTACCTCAAACATCAACATGATACGCCCCATAGATACCAAGGAATATTAGCAATAAAGAGTTAAGATGTATTGACTCATTTTTCGTGAAGAATTATATATGTATACCTTATATATATATGATTTGGAACAATAATAAATCTTGTCGTACTAAGCAATTACGTGAGAATCTCAACTAGTATGTACTACTTGGTTAATTCATATCACTAATATGCTATGATGTACACCCTTCGCTAATGACTTAACAATTGTTAATCACTGCTTCAGCACAATAAACTCCATTTCATAATAAATCAAGTATAACGATGAATGTATTGATTCATAACTTCATTAGCAAAATATTTCGCAACAATTATGAAATCTCTAAGATTTTGGAGATTATTTACTCACGTTCCAAACCGCAAATCAAATGAGTTTAATATATATTAACTCATTAAATCCATGATTATATCTGAAGAATACATATATGAACGTATATCTTCATAAAGATTGTAAAAACTGTTAATTGTGAAAATATTTTAACGGGTAGGTAATACCCGAGAAATATTTACATCTCACATAAATACACTGTACATTCTTCAATTTCGATTCATAAATCATTAATTATACTCACTTCCTTCACTGTGATACACAATCATTTTCATACAAATTTAATTACACATTCTGAAATTAACATACCAGAATTCAAGTAAAGCTTTAGCAGGTGTTATCTTCCTAAAGATCACTACATTCATGAATTATATTCATTCGTATTCTATGATGAATTATCACGTCAAACCACCGAAATTATCATCAACAACGCCTATTCGTTAACCATTAGATCCGTTGACGATTACAATCAGCGTTTAATCATCTAAAAAAAATAAAATTTCTTGAAACCATCTCGGATTGATAACCAATGATTCAGATATGGTAGCATTAAATGCAGAGGAAACAAAAGAATTTTCCTCGTCATTGGAACTTAGAAATTCTGAGATATCACTTTATCTTTCGTTATAAATATCCTCTATATTTCTGAAGATATCTTTATAACGATTCTTGTCAGCAATTAATTATCTCTTTGCGATATCTTTATCACATCATAAAGGCAACTGTTTTAGTTTCTATATTCTGTAAAGTTCAAGTTTAAATTATGAATGATTTGAAGTAGTGTTGGGAATTGAAGCATGAGTTAGTATAATATAATGACGTCAGGCCAACGTGATTATATTACAGTAAGTCATGCTAAATTTTTAATGGAAGATGATGATTCATAGACTTTATAATCATCATTTGCCATGTTACATGACTCTTATCTATTTAAACTCTAAACATATCAAGAAAATATTTTTCTTGATAATTCGGTCTTTTCCGGATATTCTGGTAATATGACAAATCAAATCGTGCTATTACCTTTCCTTCTGCTTTGAATATCATGATCATTCGAAACTTCATACCTACGAATTCTGGACCGTTACTTGCTTTACAAAAGCATGAAGCTTCGACATATAAGGGAAAATATAAATCCCGATAACAACACTGAAATTACAAACCGTGTATATCAATGCGTATAGCAATATAAAGGAGAACTAAAAACACAATAAATCCTAGAGCATAGTAGAAGTAAACAGACTCCTCTGGTGGGAGTTGGAAAAGAAGGATGATTGTGGCGATAACCAATATAATGTCAAAGACAAGAACTGGATTGAGCATATTAACAAAACTTTTGGAAGTATGAATTGAGAAAGAAAGTATATAAGTGGTGAAGATAATGAAACGGAAGAAGCTAATTTATAGCAAAAATTCCAGACACAGCAATCGAGGCAATTCACCGCCTTTAATTAAAGAAAATCCTAATTTTTGTAATTACCAGAAAATCAAATCTTATAAAGATTTCAAAGATTTCTTTAATTCCTTGAAATCCGGAAATCAATCGTAACTACGTCAAAAGTTAAGGCAAACATTTAATTTTCTCATTTACTCTTTTACGATAGCTTCGTTTATACTCTTTCTATAATCGAATTACTTTATCCATATTATTTAATGTCGATAAAACTCTAATTCATCATTCTTGTTATAAAGAATGACAATCTCTATCAAATTTCATGACTATGATTTTCATGAACTCCTCTCTGTTTTGTCTGCCTAATATTGCAGCATAAATGCTCAAGGTTTTAAATGAGCTCAATATTATTCATAACACATTTCATGTATCCAATTTACTGAAATGACTTGCATAACATCATCATTTTGAATGATCTCTGCATTAATGATAAAATGCATTTCGTAGAAGAACCTATAGAGATTATGGTTTGTATGACTTAAACGCTTGAAACAAAACAATATTCTATCCTTTGGAAAACACGCAAGGCCCCGAACATACCTGGGAATGTGAAGACCAAATGAAACAGAAATATCCCCATCTCTTCTCAACCGCTGATGCATCCGAGAAGTCTACATAAAACTTCGGGACGAAGTTTTTATTAACGGGGAGGTACTGTAACAACCCTCACTTTTTGACTTCTAAATTACTGAATTAACCCTAGGGTTATATGTCTGACTATATGTATTAAGGGTTGTTATATACAATTAAATATTGACCGAATAGTAATTTTTAGTCAACAATGTACGCTTAAATAAATAATATATTATTAATTTATATAATTTGACATAATTTAACTAAGTATATAAACTTTGTATCACTTTTATTATTTAGTTAATGTATTATATATTTAACTATATAATAAATCCAATTATATATAAATGTAATAATATTTACAAACTTACTAAAACTATAGTTTAATAATTAAAATCATAATTATTATTAAAAATACAAAATACCGAATTATTTATTATTTATTATTTTTATTCAAAATTTGTATTTATTAATTAAATAAAACAAAAATAAAAAATAAAATATTATTGACAAATATTCTTGGAAAAACATTAAATAAATTTGTTTATTTACATAAAAAATCCTTAAAAAAATAAATAAATAAATGAATAAATAAATTACTTTTTAATTAAAAATTTTAATGGAAAAACTACTTTTATTATTTTATTTTGTGCATTATCCCATGACCTAACATTTAATACTTTTTAATTTTAAAATCCCATTAAGAATTAAATATTTCTTTTTCTTTTAATTATTTTATTCTTTTTACCTAATTTTTTCAAGTATAAATACCCTTCATTTCTCATTCAAACTCACACCAAAATTTCTCTCATTCTCTCTTTGAAGAATTACTACTAGTAAGTATTCTTTTCTTACTTTTTATTTTTTTACTTTTCACTTTTCACTTTTTACTTTTTACTTTTTACTTTTTACTTTTTACTTCGGTTATTATTTTTACCGAAATATGTAAATAATGTTATAAATTATATGCAATTAAAAATAAAATAAATAACATGTATACACTATTACTATTACTAGCACCAATAACCTACTACTTATATTGTAACATAAAAACATTTTGGGATATGTATTAGAGATGTATAGATCTTCGAACTTTCTTGACGAATGGTTTCTATGAGATTCTAGGCAGAGGGTTTGGATTTCCGATTTAAAGGGTCCTATGGCTCAAGCCCCTAGATCTAAATTAGCCATTCGAAGGGAAAGGGGTGATTGGAAGCTTATCTAATACGACAAGTATCCTAAAATGGAAAACACTGATAAAAATAGAAACTCTCTAGTCATAGAAACTTAGTAAAATAAGAAACTTTCTAAAAATAGAAACTTTATAAAAATAGTAACTTACTAGGAATAGAAACTTAGTAAAACAAACTATACTTAAACACATACTTAAACTTAAACATGGGCAAAACACTTAACTACTCTTAAATGTCAATAGGTTGACTTTCCTGCTCACTCGTTCAACTCTTTATTCCGAGGAATAACTCTCTCTCTACTTACTAAGGTGAATTCATAGCCCCTCTTTAATTGCTAGCAAACTTACTTACTTTTACTTGAGGTGAGACACATGCTGTTTTTACTTTTTACACTTTAGACACAAGTACCAAACTGTTAAACTATACACTACCCGGCTATGTCCGACTAAGTCCCTACAGTGATATTTTTAATTATTGCGGCATGCTTAATTATTGGGGGTATGCCTATCGGGAGTAACGTCCCCGATACATTTGACCAAGTCATTGTATTACTTAATAATGAAATTAAACCGACAAGGACAGACACAACTTGTCATGGGGCAAACTTGAACGTTTAGTCTAAATATCACGCATTGGCATAACTTTTTGATCCTGCAGGAGATCAACTTTACAAACTAAATCTTGTGGTCTAAAACAACGACAAACTTTTTGTTAAACCTATGAACTTCACTCAACCTTTTTGGTTGACACTTTAGCATGTTTTGTCTCAGGTGCTGTTTGATTCAAGCTCTTATACTTACTGCTTATGTGATGCTACTTGGACATAGGATCAAGAGATATCGCATTTATTACTTCTGCATGTGAACATTTACGATATTGTTATTCCTGTCATTGTAACGATATTTCATTTTCCGCTGCGTACTCATTAAAGTTAAATTCATCATTTAGTATTGTTCTCGTTTATTATAATATGTTGGTATATTTAGATATTAGTGACGTTCCTTCCAGACCCTATTGGGAGGACGTTACACAAACACCCTAATTGACGTGAATCCTAAAGATAGATCTATTGGGCCCAACAAGCCCATCTAAAGTACCGGATGCTTTAGTACTTCGAATTTATCATGTCCGAAGGGAGTCCCGGAATGATGGGGATATTCTATATGCATCTTGTTAAGGTCGGTTACCAGGTGTTCACCATATGAATGATTTTTATCTCTATGCAGTGCGAAATGCCTGATATGAGATGATGTTTATGAGAAATGGAAATGAAAATCTTGTGGTCTATTAAAATAATGGAAATGATTGTTTATGATAAACCTATGAACTCACCAACCTTTGGTTGACACTTTAAAGCATGTTTATTCTCAGGTATGAAAGAAATCTTCCGCTGTGCATTTGCTCATTTTAAGGATATTACATGGAGTCGTTCATGGTATAATTAGGATAGTACCTCACAATGGGACCAAATGTTGATGACTTCATCCAGATGGATTAGGACGGGTCTCTACAGAGATGACAATGAACTAGTCACGGGTACGTTTCTTCTCAACAACTCTTATGTTTCTTGCCTATTCGATTCGGGTACCGATAAGAGCTTTGTATCCAAGACCTTGATAAATTATTTTTGCACTCCACCACTCCCACTAGATACTACTTACACCATTGAACTGGCCAACGGGAAACTATTGAGGGCCGACAAATTTTATCGGGGGTGTACGTTAAACTTATTGGGTAAAGAGTTTGAAATTGACTTGATACCCATAGAACTAGGGAGCTTCGATGTAATAATCGGTATGGATTGGTTAGCCAAAACAAAATCTCACATCCTTTGTAATCTTAAAGCAATCCAAATTTCTATCGAGAATGGTGAACCCTTGATTGTCTATGGCGATAAGAGTTGCACCGGACTCAACCTCATTTCGTGCCTTAAAGTTGAAAAATATCTTCGTAAAGGTTGTTTTGCGATCCTAGCCCACGTTAAGAAAGTCGAGACCGATGAGAAGCATATCGATGATGTGCCAAGTGTTAGTGACTTTTCCGATGTCTTTCCCAAAGAATTGTTGGGTCTTCCACCTCATCGATCGGTTGAATTCCAAATCGATCTTATTCCGGGAGTCGCACCCGTAGCACGTGCACCGTATAGACTTGCTCCATCTGAAATGCAAGAATTACAAAGTCAAATTCAAGAACTACTTGACCGTGGTTTTATCCTACCTAGCCACTCACCATGGGGTGCTTCGATTTTATTCGTTAAGAAGAAAGATGGATCCCTACGAATGTGCATCGATTATCGTGAACAAAATAAATTGACGGTTAAGAACCGGTATCTTCTTCCACTCATCGACGACCTCTTTGATCAACTACAAGGGTCTTGTGTATATTCAAAACTCGATCTCCGCTCGGGTTATCATTAACTAAGGCTTAAGGGGGAAGATGTCTCCAAAACCGCTTTCCGGACTCGTTATGGTAGTTATGAGTTTTTTGTAATGCCATTCGGGTTAACTAATGCACCAGCGGTGTTCATGGACCTTATGAACTGCGTGTGCAAACCGTATCTCAAAAAATTCATTATTGTAGTCATAGATGATATCTTGGTCTATTCTAAAAACAAAAAAGAGCACGAACAACACCTCTGACTCGTGCTTGAACTCTTGAGACAAGAACGACTCTATGCCAAATTCTCCAAGTGTGAATTTTGGTTAAAGAAAGTTCAATTTCTTGGTCATGTTGTGAGCGATCAAGGTATTAAGGTCGATCCCGCGAAAATCGAAGCTATTAGTAAATGGGAAACCCCTACTACTCCTACTCATATTCGTCAATTCTTAGGCCTCGCCGGGAATTATCGTAGATTCATCGAAAATTTCTCCTTGATTGCACGTCCTCTAACCGAACTCACAAGGGAAGGAAATTCATTTGGGCAACTGAACAAGAGTCCGCATTTCAAATCTTGAAGCAAAAGTTAACCACCACTCATATCTTATCTCTCCCTGAAGGCAATGATGATTTTGTTGTATATTGCGATACCTCGAAACATGGTTTGGGTGTGTATTGATGCAACGAAAGAAGGTTATTGCTTATGCCACCCGACAATTGAAAATTCACGAACGAAACTACACGACACATGATCTTGAACTTGGAGCCGTTGTCTTTGCACTCAAAATGTGGAGACACTATCTTTACGGGACCAAAAGTACCATCTTCACCGACAACAAAATCCTCCAACACATCTTCGATCAAAAACAACTAAACATGAGACAACGACGGTGGATCGAAACATTGAACGATTACGATTTTGAATTTCGTTACCACCTCGGGAAGGCAAATGTAGTAGCCAATGCCTTGAGCCGAAAAGAAAGAATGGTGCCTCTTCCCATCCGAGCCTTAAACATCACCATCCACACCAATCTCAATAGCCAAATCCGTGTAGCCCAAGATGAGGCCTTCAAAGATGAAAATATTTCTCAAGAACACTTGAACGTTCTCATCTCTTGATTCGAAGTTAAGGAGACCGGACTCCGATATTTCGCCGAAAGAATTTGGGTGCCTAGTTATGGGGATTTACGAAGCCTTATTCTAGACGAAGCCCATAAGTCAAGGTATTCGATTCATCCCGGTGCCGGTAAGATGTACCACGATCTCAGAGAACAATATTGGTGGCCGAACAAAAAAAGGGACATTGCTACTTATGTGGGAAAGTGTTTAACATGCTTCAAAGTCAAAGCCGAACATCAAAGGCTGTCCGGGTTACTTCAACAACCCAAAATCCCCCAATGGAAGTGGAAAAGAATAACGATGGACTTTATTACAAAACTACCTAAATGGCGGGCTGTTATGATACCGTTTGGGTTATTATTGACCGTCTCACCAAATCCGCCCACTTCCTAGCCATGAAAGAAATCGACAAAATGGATAAACTTGCACAACTTTACTAAAAGAGATTGTATCCCATCACGGTGTACCACTATCGATTATTTCCGACCGAGATGCCCATTCACTTCTAGATTTTGGGGTGCCTTACAAGAAGCTTTGGGAACACGTTTATACATGAGCACCGCATACCATCCCCAAACTGACAGACAAAGCGAACGTACGATTAAAAACTAGGAACACATGTTACGAGCTTGCATTATCGATTTCGGGAAGGCTTGAGAGAAGCATTTGCCTCTAGCCGAATTCTCTTACAACAATAGTTATCACGCGAGTATTAACGCCGCACCTTTCGAAGCATTATATGGCCGCAAATGTTGTTCTCCTATTTGTTGGGCCGAAGTAGGTGATAAGAAAATCACCGGACCCGAACTCATTCATGAAACAACCGAGAAGATAGTTCAAATCCGAGATAGGCTTAGGACGGCCCGTAGTCGTCAAAAGAGCTATGCCGACATTAGACGCAAGGATCTCGAGTTCCAAGTGGGTGATCGTGTAATGTTAAAAGTCACACCTTGGAAAGGTATAATCCGTTTCGGGAAACGTGGAAATCTAAATCCGCGATATATTGGTCCTTTTAAAATCTTGGAGCGTATTGGACCCGTTGCTTACCGATTAGATCTTCTGACCCAATTGAGCTCCGATCATCATACTTCCCATGTATCAAACTTGAAGAAGTGCCTTGCTGAACCCGAACTCGTCATCCCTCTTGAGGAGCTTACTATCGATGACAAACTTCATTTCGTGGAAGAATCGGTTGAAATTGTGGACCACTCCGTCAAGACGCTAAAACAAAGTAAAATCCCGATTGTCAAAATCTGTTGGAATGCCAAAAGAGGACCCGAGTTTACTTGGGAAAGACAAGATCAAATGCAAAGAAAGTATCATCACTTATTTGTAGAGTTGGCAACGCAAGATCCCGAGAAGGAAGCAATACCTACTACATCTACCAAAATTTCGGGACGAAATTTCTTTTAAGGAGTAGGTAATGTAATAACCCGTCGTTTTCCGTTTACTTTCCATTTGATTATTTTAAAGTCTGTTATTTAATTATAACATCTCCCATTTTTATGCGTTTTAAAATTAATTCGTTTGGTTAAATCACGCACCCGTTTGTAAACTCGAGGGACTATTTGTGCCAAATGGCTAAACTTGACCAACTAGGTCAACTAGTCAAAGCTTCCTCCTCCACTCATCCATTCACCTCCCTTTCACCTTTTTGATACTTCTTTTTTCCTCTCAACTCACTCAACATAAAATTCATCATCTAAATTCGGTCTAGCAAGCTAACATCGAAATAAACTACATATTTGTGATCTACTAATCAATAGCTTTAATTTAGTACCAATTTCACAATTTGGGGTAAGGTTTCTAAAAACTCTAGATTCTTGTTCTTGGTGTTCTTAACTTATAAAAGTGTTAATTAGTGTCTATGGCTCAAGTCTAACATGAATATGTGATTTATTTGCTTGTTCTTGCTATTTTGGTGTAACTAACTTAAACTTGAAAAGTGACTAGTTTGATCTTGAGATTTGGTTGTTTAAATGTTGTTAGATGTTAAAAGTGCGTGTATTAAATGTGTTACTAGCATCATTAGCTTCAATTTGATGTGTAGGTTGACTTAGAAAGAATCCATTAACATGATTGTTGAGTTTATGATTTTTGGTTGGGGTTTGGTAGCCTTAAATGTGAATTTTGATGCATTAAATGCTTTGCAATGTTGTTTGTAAGTATTTAGTAGTATTGTATGCATAATTACGTATGAAACGGCGTATTATATGTGTATGTTAAGTTCCTGAATCATCATTTGCATTTATGAGCTTGAAACATTAAATGGTGAGCAATAAATGATCATTCGACGAGATTTCAGTTATTTTAAATATTGGTTTTAGTTGATGAAATGTGTTTAGTTGTATTCCTTGTTAAAATACCTTTCCAACGATGTATGGCATGCATTTTAAGTGTTTACGGTTCAGTAGTTGTGTTAAAATGAAGTTTGGTTCGAGACTTGAACACTTGAAACAGCCCAGAGATCAGCCCACGTGTATTGCCGCGGCGCGGCCCACTTTTGGCGCGGCTCGGCATTTGCCTGGTTTGGGCACTGTTCAACTTTGCATTTTCACGTTTAATTTTAACTATGCTACGCATCTCCGATTGACATGTAACTTGTCCTAACATGCTCATATATAATTAATTAGCTCAGAAAAATTGTCCGAGACCTGACCCGAACGTATTGACTTTTTCGTTGACTTTGACTTGACCAAAGTTGACTTTTATTCAAACTTAACCAATACTTTGTTTAATCGTTATAACTTTTCCCTTATACTTGATTCTTGCATGAAACTTGACAACTTGACACATGCTATATAATCGAGTCGTAACGAGCCATAGGACTAACTGAACAACTTTGACCGATCGTGTTTTACCGTTATTGATATAACCTACTTGTTTAGGTCAAGACTAGCATTTGTTCTTGCACACATTTACTTTATGAAGTACCTTTATACTCGTGCACTCGAGGTGAGATCATAGTCCCATCTTTTCAACAACTTTTATTCTTTAAATCATGGGATGAGAAACATATACGTTTTATACTTTTATACTTTGAACACAAGTACGGAAACAAACATTCCACATGCGAGTTAGAATAAAAAGCCTCAATTCAATTATCATTAGTTACACTTGTAGGGTGTAAACGTGAACTTATGCTGTGTGGATCCATACGGGCTTGACGCGCCCTCATTCGGACGGTTCGCTACCGTTAGCGGATGAAATACATTTTCGGGTATAGTGTAGGTTCTAACACTATGATAACGGGGTTCGTAAAACAGTTAAGTCTTGATAATTGGGTGCTCGCGAATGTACAACAACTTTGGAATACAAACAATTTGGATAATCAACTTTATATTAAATCTTGTGGTTCAATACAATATACTTACTAAACCTCTGATTTCACCAACGTTTTTCGCTGACAGTTTCTATATGTTTTCTCAGGTCCTTGAACGCTAAGTGATGCATGCTTCCTGTGACGACCCGGGAATTTCTGACCAAATTTAAACTTTATCTTTATATTATTCCGACATGATAAGCAAAGTTTGTTAAGTTAAATCTCAAGAATTTTAAACTATGTTCATACATTCATTTAACCTCGACCAAATTCCAATGATTCACGAACCATTAAACGAACGTAAAAGATTATATATGAATACGGGTATATATTATAACTTGATAACGGTAACGAAATATTAAGTATGAATACTTTACAATATAGTATTTGGTTCCATATGTTTGTCGATGGAATTCCATAGTAATCAATTGATGTAGTTTTCAACTGTACGAAAATACTTTTACATAAAATACTACGACAAGGTCATGAGTGAATTATTTCAAAAAGGGTTTTATGAGTGGGATAGAGCTAAGAAAATTATGGGTTATAGCTATGGAGGTTATGGGTATGGATCAGGGGTGTAGCTCATGAGGTCAACCTAGTGTTTATCGTCTCCGTCACGTCTGTGATGACCCGGGAATTTCCAACCAAATTTAAACTAAATCTTTAAATGATCTCGACACGATAAGCAAAGTCTGTAATGTTGAGTCTCGAAAGTTTTGGAATTAAATTCATGTAATCATTTACCCTTTGACTACTCTTGGCGATTCACGAACAATTGTGTGTAAAACAAATATATAAATATATATGTATAAACAAATTCTATACATAAGTAATACTACGTATTATACATAATATAATTTATAAGTATTAACAATTCAATAAGTTATATAATTAATGGTAATATATTGGTATTATTAATATGATTATCATTGACATCACTAATTTTTTATCAACATTTGTATCATTAATATTCTTATATAAAGTATATATGAAATTTGATATGTACAAGTATTAGTATTAATATTTGTATTATATTCATTATTAATTCTATTGATATTATTATTATTATCTGCTTCATTAACATTAGATAATATAATTTATATAATTAATGTTGTTATGATCCTTTATATATTTAATATACAGATATATAGATATATATATATGAAATATGAAATTTGTTATAAGTTAATATATTATCAAAATTAGTAATATTATTATTATCAACAATATTATGATAAGTAAAATTATTATTAGTACTAATAAACATATTATTATTACCGTTTTATTTTAATGTTATTATTACTTCAACTATTATTATTTAACATTAATATTAATATCACCAAATGTGAAATTATTATTTTCAAATATATAGATAAGAATATTTATACATGTAGAGTGTTAAAATATTACTGTTATTATTATTAATAGCATTGTTATTATAATAGTAAAATTTAATTAGTATTATGACTATTACCTTTATAAGTGTCATTATTATCATAAATAATACAAATAGTGTTAGTATCATGAATAAGGTTGTTATTATCAATTTTATAGTTAATATCATTATTATTATTTATTTATTTTTTATAAATAAAATAATAATAAAAATAATAAAAATAATTATTATTAGTATTATTATTAGTTATCATTAATAATACTATCATTATCAAATACACTAAAGAGTATTATTCTTATGAATTATTATTGTTATTACTCTTATTATTATTATAATTATTATTAATATTATTTATTAATATTATTATTACTTGTAACATAATTTTATGTATTATTTAAAAAAAAATGCATAGAATCAAGATCAGATTCAATTTCACGTAAGTATCGTCTGCAGTTGATTTTGATTTCCTGTCTGTAAATCGAATCCTTTCCACTTTAAGACACACAATTAAAAACAAAATCAGTAGAACTCGTGATCCCTTTTTATTTTTTTATTTAATTACTGTTCTATTTGTACAAATTTTTTTGTCGACTGCTAATCCAATTATAAACAAGCAATTCATGTGTAATACAGCTATTATCAATTCCTTCTCAGTATCATTACCAAATATTAATTATATCAAACTCAATTTTTGGAATTGAAACAAAAACAAAACACGTACACAGCTTACTTCTCTGCTTTTCGACCAAAAATTACAATGGCTGGATTTCGTATGAATTTTGAAAATATAAAAATGCAGATGTGTTTTAAATTCCTTACTCAAACTATTTGCAAAGTCTCACGATCCAATTTATCTTATTGATTGTGAATCTTAAAGTCAAAGTTTTCGAATAAAAAGTCAAACCAGTGTTCTACGATTGAATTGAAGTTCTAGAGAGTGTTTCTGTTAAAATTGATGGTTCATAAAGATTATATGGTGGGTTTACAACATATTTTGTGTTGAATGCATTGTCTAAAATGTTCTCGAATTTAAGATTGGTGTTTGGGTTTTAAATGTTCTTCGAGTAACAGCAGACATTTTTTTTTTTTTAATTTTTTTTTGGCGTTTGGCTTTTGTTTTTCTATTAATCAGTTATAATCAGTAAACTTCTGTTCAAACTCCCATCATAAAACAAATTAGAAGATGTGTTGTTATTACTTGATCCCTGGTCAACTGAGCTTGTGAAGAAGAAGGGTAACAGATATATTAACGGGTTATATTTATTATAAGGGTGTTTTAAATCAGAAAATGTACAACGGTCCAATGGTTCAGAGTGTTAACGGGGAAGCGAGAGGTCGAGGGTTCGAGCCCGGCTGGTGTCTTTCTTTTTAAAAACCGAATTACTTTGAGGTAGTACTCCCATTTATATTATTATCATTATATTATTATTATTATTATCATTATTATTGTTATTGTTAATATTATTATTGCTATTATGGAATATTGTTATTATTTTACATGTATTAGTATTGTTGTTATTACTTTTATTATTATTATTAGGTAGGATAAAAATTGATATCACCATTAATAATAAAATTATTATTACTATTATTATGGTTTCGAATATGTTAATAACATTGATATCACAAAGTTAATAATAATGTTTAAGATGGTAAAAATTATGGAAACTAATTATGAATTATATGAATATATGTACAGTTATGAAATTGGCTAAGAAATTAAGTTATAGAATTTGTAGTTATAAGTTGAGGAATTAAAAGCGAAGTTATGATAAATCTAATTATTATTATTACCACTAGTATTATTGTTAGCATTATAATACTAAAACAAAGTATCATTATATTATTATTATTATTAGAATTATTAATATCATTATTATTATTATTACTATTATTTTCACTATTATAATTAAAATTAACAAAACTATCATTTTTCTTAAGATTTAACATTATTAGTAAAGTTGTTATTTTTTTATCATTATCAAAAATTAATATTATTATTATTATTATTATTTTTATTATTATTATTATCATTATTATTATTGTCTTTAATCTAGTATATTTACAACTTTTAATAATTGATCTTTACATAAAACTTAACTATATTAATACTTTTATTTATTTAAAATATATAAAATGTATACTTATAATTAAATAATGAAGTATATATAAGTTATTAACATAAAAATTATATCACTAATAATATATATATATATATATATATATATATATATATATATATATATATATATATATATATATATATATATATATATATATATATATATATATATATATATATATATATATATATTTGTTCGATTTCGATTATATGTTTTAATGACTATACAAATAATATAGGTTCATGAATCCGAGGCCAACCCTACATTGTTCAGTTGTTCAATGACGTCATATGTATTTTTACTACAAAATACAGTATAGTGAGTTTCATTAATCCCTTTTTAAATGCTTTCGCAATATATATTTTGGGACTGAGAATACATGCGCTGCTTTTATAACTGTTTTACGAAATAGACACAAGTAATCGAAACTACATTCTATGGTTGGATTATTAAACCGAATATGCCCCTTTTTATTAAGTCTGGTAATCTAAGAATTAGGGAACAGACACCCTAATTGACGCGAACTCTAAAGATAGATCTATCGGGCCCAACAAGCCCCATCCAAAGTATCGGATGCTTTAGTACTTCGAAATTTATATCATGTCTGAAGGAGGATCCCGGAATGATGGGGATATTCTTTTATGCATATTGTGAATGTCGGTTACCAGGTGTTCAATCCATATGAATGATATTTTTGTCTCTATGCATGGGACGTATGTTTATGAGAAATGGAAATATGAAATCTTGTGGTCTATTAAAATTATGAAATGATTATTTATGATAAACTAATGAACTCACCAACCTTTTGGTTGACACTTGAAAGCATGTTTATTCTCAGGTATGAAAGAAATCTTCCGCTGTGCAATTACTCATTTAAAAGATATTACTTGGAGTCATTCATAACATATTTCAAAAGACGTTGCATTCGAGTCGTCGGGTTCATCGAGATTATTATTTAGTCAATTATAGTTGAATATATTATGAAATGATTTGCATGTCATCAATTTTCGATATAAAGCAAGTTGTCTTTTAAAAACGAATGCAATGTTTGCAAAATGTATCATATAGAGGTCAAGTACCTCGCGATGTAACCAACTATTGTGAATCGTTTGTAATCGATATGGACTTTGTCCAGATGGATTAGGACGGGTCATTTCAGTTGGTATCAGAGCGGTGGTCTTAGCGAACCGGGTCTTGCGTTAGTGTGTCTAACTGATAGTCGTTAGGATGCATTAGTGAGTCTGGACTTCGACCGTGTCTGCATGTCAAAAGTTTTGCTTATCATTTCGTGTTGAAAATTACCTGTTTATCATTCTTAGGGAATCACTTGCTTATCATCCTTAGTCTAGACACATCTTATTGCATTGACTGCATGAATAGTGTATAGACAAAATTCATATCTTAGTGTATCTGCTACGTCATATCTTAGCGTATCGGTTACTGTAACTTTGCCTGACAACTTCCGTAGATTCCTCCGTAACTGATGGGATTTTAGTATTATATATGCATATGTAAATTATGTATTGCAGGGTACTAATCTACATCCTATAATCTAGTTCTTATCGAAAATCCTTCATCTGATCGTACTAGATGAATCCTTCAACCAGTTCGAATTCCTCGGATTCCAACAGCTATTCCGATATGGAGTTTCACCTATCAGCGTCACCAGAATGAATCAAACAATCAGTCATCCCCAATTCATTTGATGGGTTCGTAGTCGACTTAATCAATGGAGACGCGAAGAAGGCGATCCCTTCCACTAACTGATTTTACCTCTTGGCAATGAACCTGAAGCACATACCAGCGAACCTGTTCGTAATACTATTTTCTCTCTCATTTCCCGAATATCTCGCCAAGATTATATTCTATCTAAAATTTTAAACCTTATTCATTCTCTCGTTCCAACCGACAATCATCCCGAAAAAATAGAAGAAGTCAACAAACTTCGCGCTCGAAAAATAAATTTGAAGAATATGGTGCAAAACGTACCAGCTTCAGCAACATCAACAACATCAACAGTACCACCAACAGCAACATAAACCATCAACAATCCATGCTTCAACATCTCATTCTGTACATCGATTATAATCATCAATCTACGTATCGTTCTACATCAATTATTTTCGTTCTTCATGACAGTTATGTAATCTCTAAAGTCTTAGAGATTATTTATTCTAGCTCAAACCGAAAAGCAAATGAGATTGATATCATATAAACCCATTAAATCCATGATTACATCTGAAGAAAATATATATGTAAGTATATTTTCATAAAGATTGTAACTAAAAATTCTTTTGTACAAACAATTAATGGTGAAAATATTTTAACGGGTAGGTAATACCCGAGAAATATTTAAATTACACATTAATAAGATACACTGTACATTCCTTGAATCTGATTCAACAGTCACTTACTATCCTACTTACATCCACCGATATACAAATCCGTTCACCACAGAATAACCATATTCATACAATTTCATATCGGGATTTTGATATATCAGAATCCAACAAGTGGCATAATGAAGAAAACATTTGACAAAATAAAATTTGTTAGAAATAAACAAATTAACTATGAGAAATTTTGTTAAGAATCCACGCTAACTGTTCCTAGCTAATTGTTCCTAGCTAACTGATTACATTTTATTTATCGCAATTTAATTATCACAATTTACATTCTCGCAATTTTATTTATCGTCATTTAATTTCTGTTATTTACTTTACGCACTTTATTTATCGTTATTTAATTTCTGTTATTTATTTTACGCACTTTAAATATCGGGACACGTATACAAGGTTTTGACATATCATATCGACGCATCTATATATATTATTTGGAATCACCATAGACACTCTATATGCAGTAATGATCGAGTTCTCTATACAGGGTTGAGGTTGATTCTACAATAATATATATACTTTGAGTTGTGATCGAGTCTGAGACATGTACACGGGTCACGATACATATTAATTCGAATATTATATATATAATTATATATGAATTAGTGTATTGCTAACTGTGGACAATCAACTGAGGACTATCAACATTGAACAATTAAAATGAATTAAAATATTGATTATAACTTATGAAACTAAACAATTCTTCAAGTTTGCCACTTGATTTCATCTTAAACCTCATTTGTATTTTGATGATTACAATCTGCGTTTAAACCTTTCATGATTCTTGAAAACACCTCAATCGAGAGGATGAACCAACAACACTTCATCTACAGAAGGAAAGATTTATGCATATAGTTATGCACCTGAAAACACTCGGAATCTAAGTAAACGTCTAACACATAGTTGTGCTAATTCTTTTGGCGTTGTTATTACCAAAAATAACTTTGCAATTCCTTTTCAAATTAGCCAATTTTATCACAGCTCCAGCAAGTCAACTTCGACTTTTCGTTCGAAATAACCTTATTATAACCTTGATATATATGCGTGCTCTTTTAGCGTTACAAATGAACCTTTTATATTCCACCATATTACCAGCAGACGTACCAGCAACCTCGTTGCTCCTTGGCTTAAATCTCTCTAATAAATCATTATATTTATTCATTGAAACCCTATCATATACTCATCCACATCTTGTAACGAGAACTGCCATACCAATTACCGGGAATCAGCAAATCTGTATTGTGAGCCTCGCAACGTTTCCACATCAACAGTTATATGTAAACATATAACATTTATCTCTTAGAATTATGATCTTTCATCTGAAATCCTAAAAAGCACTCAGTCTACAAATCAAATACTTTGAATGTTGAAAAGCTGAATGAAGCAGCAGAAACCGTAGACAACCGTAAACGACCTTAATCGTCCGAAGTTGATGATAAAGAATTGTAGGTGGGCAAAGCTCAGAAAAAGTTTGAAACTGAAAAACTGAGTGAGCAAACTATGAAGGAAGCCGTGGACAAATCACAAAGAATAAGTTTGACTTCAAAGAATCTAAATGATTCAGTACCCGCTGAAGTCATTAACGAATACCTTGCTTTTAACTCCAAACTCTTGTGGACAAATTTTCTTCACCATCCTTCGATATTAGAAATTCCAAGATATCATCGTATCTTTCATTATAAATGTCCTCCATATTTCTGAAGATATTTTCATAACTGTTCTTATCTGAAATCATTAATCCCTTCGTGCTATCAGTGTTACATCATATAGAAACTGTTAGTTTCTATATTCTGTAATCTTTCGAGCTTAAAATATGAATGATATTGAAGTAATGTTGGGAACTGATGCATGAGTTAGTATAATATAATGACACTTGATCAACGTGATTATATTACAGTAAGTCATGTTGAGTTCTAATGGGACATGATGGTTCACAGTAGATCATACCACCATCATGTGTCATGTTACATAACTATTTCATTCTGATTAACTTCTGAACATATCAAGAAAGTATATTCTTGATATCTCTATTCTCAATGATTCTGGTAATGTGACGAATCAAATCGTGCTAATACGTCCTTTCTCGATTATAACATTAAATTCATTCGAAACTCCATACTTACAAATTCTAGACCATCACTCGTTTTATTAGAGATCGAGAGGAGATTAAAAAGACGAAGAGCTCCGAAACATAAAGGAAGATATAAAACTCGACAACAACACTGAAATTACAATAATTAAAAATTAAAACAGCACGACAATTAAAAATTAAAGGATTTCAATCAAACTACTAGTCGTCGTCAATTGTTATCTGCAAAGTAGCGTTCACCAGTCATTTCACCATCCGTGAGGTACTTTGGAGACATCGGTATTTCTCTTGATGCCTCAACTGCTGCTTCAACTGATTCATCGAGGTAACGATAACCCAACATCTCTTCATCTTCAAGAATCGCATACAAAGAAATGCGTTTACCGCGATCTTCAATGGTATCTTTTATAAAGTACCATTGATCATCGGTACACAGAAAACTTGCCCTACAATCCGCATCATAATCGTCTTTATAAAAGAACACAGACGTGAATTCACACGGAACATTTTCCTTCAGAAAGGATAGCAAGTCTTGTAAACCAACATCACGAATGTCGATATCTTCAAACGAAATACTGTCGCCCCACTTATATTCCTTCATTTGATTACGGAAATCACCTCCGTAATGAACATCGAATGAAACAATCATTGGGGGAAGTGTTAACATTTTGCAGTTTGGGAGTGTTTGATTGTGATGTTGAGAAAGGTGGAAATATAAAAGAAATATATGTTTGAGTGTATAAAATGAAGTATATGGTTGGTGTTTTTATAGTGTAAAAGTGACCGTTGGGATAGCCGTTGGAAATTCTTTTTTTTACTAACGGCTAAAAATTTGGGCAAGTTTTTGGGCGAAGGTGGACGATGCCCGTTGGGACCTCTCTCATGATAGTTTCATTCGTGCTCTTCGAATAATCGAATTATTTTATCTGTATTATTCTGTAATGATGAAAACTCTATTTATCAGCTCATATTCGTCAAGAAAAACATATTTATTGTTAGCCATGACGACCCCACTCAAATTTCGGGACGAAATTTCTTTAACGGGTAGATACTGTGATGACCCGGGAATTTCCAACCAAATTTAAACTAAATCTTTAAATGATCTCGACACGATAAGCAAAGTCTGTAATGTTGAGTCTCGAAAGTTTTGGAATTAAATTCATGTAATCATTTACCCTTTGACTACTCTTGGCGATTCACGAAAAATTGTGTGTAAAACAAATATATAAATATATATGTATAAACAAATTCTATACATAAGTAATACTACGTATTATACATAATATAATTTATAAGTATTAACAATTCAATAAGTTATATAATTAATGGTAATATATTGGTATTATTAATATGATTATCATTGACATCACTAATTTTTTATCAACATTTGTATCATTAATATTCTTATATAAAGTATATATGAAATTTGATATGTACAAGTATTAGTATTAATATTTGTATTATATTCATTATTAATTCTATTGATATTATTATTATTATCTGCTTCATTAACATTAGATAATATAATTTGTATAATTAATGTTGTTATGATCCTTTATATATTTAATATACAGATATATAGATATATATATATATGAAATATGAAATTTGTTATAAGTTAATATATTATCAAAATTAGTAATATTATTATTATCAACAATATTATGATAAGTAAAATTATTATTAGTACTAATAAACATATTATTATTACCGTTTTATTTTAATGTTATTATTACTTCAACTATTATTATTTAACATTAATATTAATATCACCAAATGTGAAATTATTATTTTCAAATATATAGATAAGAATATTTATACATGTAGAGTGTTAAAATATTACTGTTATTATTATTAATAGCATTGTTATTATAATAGTAAAATTTAATTAGTATTATGACTATTACCTTTATAAGTGTCATTATTATCATAAATAATACAAATAGTGTTAGTATCATGAATAAGGTTGTTATTATCAATTTTATAGTTAATATCATTATTATTATTTATTTATTTTTTATAAATAAAATAATAAAAAAATAATAAAAATAATTATTATTAGTTATCATTAATAATACTATCATTATCAAATACACTAAAGAGTATTATTCTTATGAATTATTATTGTTATTACTCTTATTATTATTATAATTATTATTAATATTATTTATTAGTATTATTATTACTTGTAACATAATTTTATGTATTATTTAAAAAAAAATGCATAAAATCAAGATCAGATTCAATTTCACGTAAGTATCGTCTGCAGTTGATTTTGATTTCCTGTCTGTAAATCGAATCCTTTCCACTTTAAGACACACAATTAAAAACAAAATCAGTAGAACTCGTGATCCCTTTTTATTTTTTTATTTAATTACTGTTCTATTTGTACAAATTTTTTTGTCGACTGCTAATCCAGTTATAAACAAGCAATTCATGTGTAATACAGCTATTATCAATTCCTTCTCAGTATCATTACCAAATATTAATTATATCAAACTCAATTTTTGGAATTGAAACAAAAACAAAACACGTACACAGCTTACTTCTCTGCTTTTCGACCAAAAATTACAATGGCTGGATTTCGTATGAATTTTGAAAATCTAAAAATGCAGATGTTTTTTAAATTCCCTACTCAAACTATTTGCAAAGTCTCACGATCCAATTTATCTTATTGATTGTGAATCTTAAAGTCAAAGTTTTCGAATAAAAAGTCAAACCAGTGTTCTACGATCGAATTGAAGTTCTAGAGAGTGTTTCTGTTAAAATTGATGGTTCATAAAGATTATATGGTGGGTTTACAACATATTTTGTGTTGAATGCATTGTCTAAAACGTTCTCGAATTTAAGATTAGTGTTTGGGTTTTAAATGTTCTTCGAGTAACAGCAGACATTTTTTTTTTTAATTTTTTTTTTGGCGTTTGGCTTTTGTTTTTCTATTAATCAGTTATAATCAGTAAACTTCGGTTCAAACTCTCATCATAAAACAAATTTGAAGATGTGTTGTTATTACTTGATCCCTGGTCGACTGAGCTTGTGAAGAAGAAGGGTAACAGATATATTAACGGGTTATATTTATTATAAGGGTGTTTTAAATCAGAAAATGTACAATGGTCCAATGGTTCAGAGTGTTAACGGGGAAGCGAGAGGTCGAGGGTTCGAGCCCGGCTGGTGTCTTTCTTTTGAAAAACCGAATTACTTTGAGGTAGTACTCCCATTTATATTATTATTATTATTATCATTATTATTGTTATTGTTAATATTATTATTGCTATTATGGAATATTGTTATTATTTTACATGTATTAGTATTGTTGTTATTACTTTTATTATTATTATTAAGTAGGATAAAAATTGATATCACCATTAATAATAAAATTATTATTACTATTATTATGGTTTCGAATATGTTAATAACATTGATATCACAAAGTTAATAATAATGTTTAAGATAGTAAAAATTATGGAAACTAATTATGAATTATATGAATATATGTACAGTTATGAAATTGGCTAAGAAATTAAGTTATAGAATTTGTAGTTATAAGTTGAGGAATTAAAAGCGAAGTTATGATAAATATAATTATTATTATTACCACTAGTATTATTGTTATCATTATAATACTAAAACAAAGTATCATTATATTATTATTATTATTATTAGAATTATTAATATCATTATTATTATTATTACTATTATTTTCACTATTATAATTAAAATTAACAAAACTATCATTTTCTTAAGATTTAACATTATTAGTAAAGTTGTTATTTTTTTATCATTATCAAAAATTAATAATAATATTATTATTATTATTATTATTATTATTATTATTATTATCATTATTATTATTGTCTTTAATCTAGTATATTTACAACTTTTAATAATTGATCTTTACATAAAACTTAACTATATTAATACTTTTATTTATTTAAAATATATAAAATGTATACTTCTAATTAAATAATGAAGTATATATAAGTTATTAACATAAAAATTATATCACTAATAATATATATATATATATATATATATATATATATATATATATATATATATATATATATATATATATATATATATATATATATATATATATATATATATATATATTTGTTCGATTTCAATTATATGTTTTAATGACTATACAAATAATATAGGTTCGTGAATCCGAGGCCAACCCTACATTGTTCAGTTGTTCAATGACGTCATATGTATTTTTACTACAAAATACAGTATAGTGAGTTTCATTAATCCCTTTTTAAATGCTTTCGCAATATATATTTTGGGACTGAGAATACATGCGCTGCTTTTATAACTGTTTTACGAAATAGACACAAGTAATCGAAACTACATTCTATGGTTGGATTATTAAACTGAATATGCCCCTTTTTATTAAGTCTGGTAATCTAAGAATTAGGGAACAGACACCCTAATTGACGCGAACCCTAAAGATAGATCTATCGGGCCCAACAAGCCCCATCCAAAGTATCGGATGCTTTAGTACTTCGAAATTTATATCATGTCCGAAGGAGGATCCCGGAATGATGGGGATATTCTTTTATGCATATTGTGAATGTCGGTTACCAGGTGTTCAATCCATATGAATGATATTTTTGTCTCTATGCATGGGACGTATGTTTATGAGAAATGGAAATATGAAATCTTGTGGTCTATTAAAATTATGAAATGATTATTTATGATAAACTAATGAACTCACCAACCTTTTGGTTGACACTTGAAAGCATGTTTATTCTTAGGTATGAAAGAAATCTTCCGCTGTGCAATTACTCATTTAAAAGATATTACTTGGAGTCATTCATAACATATTTCAAAAGATGTTGCATTCGAGTCGTCGGGTTCATCGAGATTATTATTTAGTCAATTATAGTTGAATATATTATGAATTGATTTGCATGTCATCAATTTTCGATATAAAGCAAGTTGTCTTTTAAAAACGAATGCAATATTTGCAAAATGTATCATATAGAGGTCAAGTACCTCGCGATGTAACTAACTATTGTGAATCGTTTGTAATCGATATGGACTTTGTCCGGATAGATTAGGACGGGTCATTTCAACGTCTACGTACCTTTCCTGCAATATTGAATCTCAATATTGATACGTGAGTACTCGTAAATTAATTTTTACATACTAATAGTGTATCTCTGACTAGTGCTTGAGAATATAGGATTATGCATGCTTGTATTTTTGATATTGCCCTTAGATAGGTTATATTGAATCTTGAATTAATTACACCTGCGGTTGAGATAAGGTATAAGATATGCATGTCCTTGGAAAGCTAGCGAAAAATTAAGAACTTTTCCTTTAGATATCGAATGGTTTTGATGAACGGATTAGAAGTTATAATCAATTGAATTTTCGATATTTTTATTAAAAATGATTATTATTATCGTCGTTATTATCGTCGTTCTAGTTTTTATCAAATTATTATTATTATTGTTATTATTATTATTATCAATAAACAGTATGATCATTAAAAATTGTTATTTTTATTATTACTATCGTTAAAGTTATAATTAGTATTATTATTATTATTATTATCATTAAAATAGTTATTTGTAATATCATTATCATAATATTAATTATTATTAGTATTATTATAATTAAACTAGTAGTAGTAACACTTAATTATTATAATTATTATTATTATCATTAAAATGAACGCGACATAAAAGACGATTAAAAACTATTAAACGAAATGATTAGGAAATAATAAGTAAGAGTATCATGATGAAATTAAGATATTATAAGATATTGATTTAGATAAAATTATCGTTCTTATTATTTTATCATTACTATTATTATTAAAAGTATCGTTAGTATTAAAACTATCATTTTAAGAAAAATTATCATCTTAATAGAAATGTCATTGTTATTATAAAATATCATTATTATTATCATTTTAAATAGAATAATTATTTTAAAGATAATATTAAAAAGTATCGTAAATATTAAAGTTATCATAATTAGAATTATCGTTTATTCATAATATCACTTTTAGTAAATATAAATATTGATATTATTATTAATAGAATAATAAAAATTATTATTTCAAAATAATACAAGTTTTGCTTATTATTATTATCAATGTTATTTTATCAAATAAATATGTAATACAAAGATATTTTATTACGTGTAATATAATTACGTTAATACTACCTATCATTTTATATTAAATGAACTTTATAAATGTTATTACTTAAGATATATAAAAATATATTTTTATTATATAAATTTTAATAATAAATGAATTATATTATTTACTCTATTAAAATCTTTTAAAAATATTTAAAAATATAAAACGACGATATTCAAGTTATATGTTAAACATGTATGGATTTTGGAAATCATTTTGGGTCAAATTGACTTTTATTGACTATTGCATATTAGTCTCGAGCATTAGGATTGTGGTACACTATGACCTGACTTAAATTGTTAGACAAATTTTGACCAATATATATATATATAAATATAATTAATTTAGGTTTGTGAATTCGAAGCCAACCTTGCACTTGTTCAATGAAGTTATATGTATTTTTACTACGAAATACAGTATGGTGAGTTTCCTTTGCCTTTTTACCCTTTATGCTTTTGGGCTGAGAATACATGCGAAATTTTAATAAATGTTTTACGAAATAGACACAAGTAATCAAAACTACATTATATGATTGAATGATCGAAGCCGAATATGCCCCTTTTTACTTGGTAACCTAAGAATTAGGGAACATCACTAATTTTGAGAATTAGTGCACGCCTAATTGATGCGAATCCTAAAGATAGATCTATGGGCCCGACGAACCCCATCCAAAGTACCGGATGCTTTAGTACTTCAATGTTGTTTTTATCATGTCCGAAGGATTTCCCGGAATGATAGGGGATATTCTTATATGCATCTTGTTAATGTCGGTTACCAGGTGTTCAATCCATATGAATGATTTTTGTCTCTATGCATGGGACGTATATTTATGAGAACTGGAAATGAAATTCTTGTGGTCTATTAAAATGATGAAAATGAATGATTATGATAAACTAATGAACTCACCAACCTTTTGGTTGACACTTTAAAGCATGTTTATTCTCAGGTACGAAAGAAATATTCCGCTGTGCATTTGCTCATTTTAGAGATATTACTTGGAGTCATTCATGAAATATTTCAAAAGACGTTGCATTCGAGTCATTGAGTTCATCAAGATCATTATTATTAAGTCAAGTATAGTTGGATATAATATGAAATGGTATGCATGCCGTCAACTTTCGATGTAATGAAAGATTGTCTTTTCAAAAACGAATGCAATGTTTGTAAAATGTATCATATAGAGGTCAAGTACCTCGCCATGTAATCAACTATTGTGAATCGTTTGTAATTGATATGGACTTCGTCCAGATGGATTTGGACGGTTCGCTTCAGTTGGTATCAGAGCGGTGGTCTTAGCGAACCAGGTCTTGCATTAGTGTGTCTAACTGATAGTTGTTAGGATGCATTAGTGAGTCTGGACTTCGACCGTGTCTGCATGTCAAAAGTTTTGCTTATCATTTCTAGTCAAAAATCAACTGCTTATCATCATTAAAGTCTAGACACGTCTTACTGTATTTAATGCGTCGATAGTGTATAGACAAAATTCATATCTTGGCGTATCTATTACTGTAGACTTTTCCTGACAGCTTCCATAGATTCCTCCGTAACTTATGGGATTTTAGTATTATATATGCATATGTAAATCATGTATTGCAGGGTACTAATCTACATCCTATAATCTATTTCATATCGAAAATCTTTCATCTGATTGTATGAGATGGATCCCTCAACCAGTTCGAATTCCTCAGATTCCGACATGGAGTCCCACTCAAGCTCCGAATGCAGTGTGATCGAAATGGACCAACCAATCAGCCATCATCTATTCTGGATGAATTGGGGCTGGGTTTGTAGTCTCCTCAATTATTGGAGACAAGAAGAAGGTGATCCTTTTCATCCACCGCATTGCCCTCTTGGCGAAGAACCCGAAGCACTTACCGGCGAACCTGTCCGAAACACCATTTTCTCTCTCATTTCCAGAGTATCTCGTCACGATTATATACTATACCAAATTCTAGATCATATTTATCCGCTCGTCCGAACTGATAATCACCCCGGTGTAATAGAAGAAGTCAACGCGCTTCGTGCTCGGGTAGTGGCTTTGGAGAATATGGTGCAAATATTACAAACACCAGCAGCAGCACCAGCAGCATAACCAGTACTACCATAATCAATGCCAACAGTACCATTACCACCACCAACAACAACCGCATCGCAAACCTCAACTTCACAATCCGTCACATGAACATCAACGTCATACGCACCATAGATACCAAGGAGTACCAACAACAATGAACGATGAAGTATTAATTCATAACTTCATTGAAGAAATATTCAGCAAAGAATATGTGGTTTCTAAAAGTTTTAGAGATTATTTATTCTAGCACAAACTGAAAATCAAATGAGTTTAATATCATATTGACTCATTAAATCCATAATTACCTCTGAAGAAAATATATATGTATATATATTTTCATAAAGATTGTAATTGAAAATTCTTTCGTACAAACTGTTAATGATGAAAATATTTTAACGGGTAGGTAATACCCGAGGAATATTTAGATTCCACATTAATAAGTTACACTGTACATTCTTTGAATCTGATTCAAAGAATGTTTACTATCCTATTTACATCCACAGATATACGAATCCGTTCACCACAGAATAACCATTTTCATTCAAATTTCATATTTGGATTTTAACCTATCAGAATCCAACAAGTGGCATAATGAAGAAAACATTGGATAAATTAAAATTTATTAGAAACAAACAAATTAACTATGAGAAATTTTTTTAAGAATCCACGCTAACAAAATCCTAGCTAACTGTTCCTAGTTAACTGTTAATTCCTTATTATATTTAATTATCGCAAATTATCGCAATTTTAATTCTCGCAATTTATTTATCGTCATTTAAATTTCTGTTATTTATTTTATGCACTTTAAATATCGGGACACATATACAAGGTTTTGACATATCATATCGACGCATCTATATATATTATTTGGAATAACCATAGACACTCTATATGCAGTAATGATCGAGTTCTCTATACAGGGTTGAGGTTTATTCTATAATAATATATATACTTTGAGTTGTGATCGAGTCTGAGACATGTACACGGGTCACGATACGTATTAATTAATTCGAATATTATATATTAAATTATATATGGATTATTGGACTGTCAACTGTGGACTATCGATTGTGGACTAATAACATTGGACAATTAAAATGAATTAAAATATTGAATATAACATATGAAACTAAACATTTCTTCAAGTTTGCCACTTGATTTCATCTTAAACCTCAATGTATCTCGACGATTACGATCTGTGTTCAAACCTTTCATGATTCTTGAAAACACCTCAATCGAGAGGATAAACCAACCGCACTTCATCTACGGGAAGGAAAGATTTATGCATATAGTTATGCATCTAAAAAAAACTCTCGGAACCTGAGTAAACATTTAACACATATCTGTGATAGCTCCTTTGGCATTGTTATTACTGAAAATAATTTTTCAATCCCTATCCAAATTAGCCAACTTCGTCACAGCTCCAGCAAATTAACTTCGACTTTTCGTTCGAAACAACCTTATTATAACCTTGATATATATATGCGTACTCTTTTATTGTTACCGGGGAAGCTTTTATATTCCACCACATTACCAGCAGACGTACCAGCAACCTCGTTGCATCTTGGTTTAAACTCTCCGATAAATCATTATATTTATCATTGAAACCCTATCATATACTCATCTGCATCTTGTAACGAGAACTACCATACCAATTACCGGGAATTAGCAATCAGTACTTTGAAAACTCACAGCATATAAACATCAACAGTTATATGTATAGCATTTATCTCTTAGAATTATGGTCTTTCATTCTGAAGTTCTGAATAGTACTCAGTCTACAAATCAATACTCCGAATGTTGAAAAAGCTGAATGAAGCAGCAGAAACTGTAGACAACCGTAAACGACCTTAGTCATCGGAAGTTTAATGATAAAGAATAGTATGTTGGAAAAGCTCAGAAAAGTTAGAACTGAAAAATGGATTGAGCTAACCACGAAGGAGACTAAGGACAAATACAAGGACCATACCCTATATTTAAAGAATCCAGGTAATTCTGGATCCGATTAAACCTTCAACGAATATCTACTCCGAAGTCATGTTAAAATCTTGCGGAAAATCTTTCTTCATCAACCTTCGAACTTAGAAATTTCAAAATATCATCATAAATATCTTCGATATTTCTGATGATATTTTCATAAATATTCTTGTCCGAAATTATTTATCTCTTCCTGCTATCTATATTACATCATAAAGGAAACTACTTTAGTTTCTAAATTTCTTTAAAATTCGAGTTTGAATTATGAATGAATTTCTTCATCACAACTTGATTCAAAAAATCTAAGATATCATCGTACCTTTATTTTAAAAAAATCATCGATATATCTGAAGATATTCTTATCTAAAATCATTTATCTCTTCGCACTATCAGTGTTACATCATATAAGAAACTGTTAGTTTCTATATTCTGAAAACCTTCGAGTTTAAACTATGAATGATTTTGAAGTAGTGTTGGGAGCTGAAGCATGAGTTAGTATAATATAATGACACTTGATCAACGTGATTATATTATAGTAAGTCATGTTAAATTTCTAAATGGAACGTGATGATTCCCAGATCATAATGTCATCATGTGCCATGTTACACGACTCTTACATTCTGTCTAAATCTATAAACGTATCAAGATCATGTTTTTCTTGATAGTCCTATTTTTCCCATGGTATTCTGGTAATTTAACAAATCAAGATCGTGCCATTACCATTCCCTTCTTAGAACATCAAAAATGTTCATTCTAAAACTTATATCTGCGAATTCTGGACCATTACAAGAGAGGTCTAATCGCAAGAAGAAGAAACGGAGGGACAAGGCTCCGAAATAGAAATTGGAGTATAAATCGCAGCAAATAGGGGGGAGTATTAACTGTGGATGACAGTGTTTATATGGAACAAAAATAGGGACATTGAAATATAAGGGGAGATATAAAGCCCGATAACAACCCATAAATTACAAACCGTGTATATCAATGTTTATCGCAACATAAAGACACGGGAGAACTATAAGTACTATAACCCCAAGGACAAAGTAGAAATAAGCAGATTCATCTGGTGGAAGTTGGAAAAGGAGAAAAATTGTTGCGATAGTAACGACAATGACAAGGATTAGAACTGGATTAAGTATTTTCATAATCTTTTGAATTTAGGAATTGAGTATAGGAATGATAAAAATAATGGAACGGAAGAAGTTAATTTATAGTGAAATAATTGATAGAAAAATTAAGGTAGATCTCCGCATTTAATTAGAGAATCATAATTTTCTTATTCGCCGAAGAATCAAATCTTTTAGATTTTGAATGTTTTCTTTAAATCCCTTGAATTCCGGAATTCAACCAATACCACGTCGAAAGTTAAGATGAAACTCTAATTCTCATTCAATTTTTTTTTTTTTTTTTTTGAGAAAACTTCACTCGTACTCTTCAAGTAATCGAATCGTTTTATCTATATTACTCAATAATGATAAAACTCTATATATCAACTCATATTCGTCATAAAAACATTTTTATGAGTAACCATAACCACCCCACTCAAATTTCGGGACGAAATTTCTTTAACGGGTAGGTACTGTGACGACCCGGGAATTTCCGACCAAATTTAAACTTTATCTTTATATTATTTCGACATGATAAGCAAAGTTTGTTAAGTTAAATCTCAAGAATTTTAAACTATGTTTATACATTCATTTAACCTCGACCAAATTCCAATGATTCACGAACCATTAAACGAACGTAAAAGATTATATATGAATACGCGTATATATTATAACTTGATAACGGTAACGAAATATTAAGTATAAATACTTTACAATATAGTATTTGGTTCCATTTGTTTATCGATGGAATTCCATAGTAATCAATTGATGTAGTTTTCAACTGTACGAAAATACTTTTTCATATAACAGGACTTGTCTATCTTAACTGCGGTTGATTAAATAAACGTAAGTTGGAATATTGGTTGTAACGTGTATTTAAAACGTGTTCATTAAATATATATGTTTTCAAATTAAGTATACGGTAGTAACACCCGCCTAGTGACGCAATTGATATTTAAAAACGATTAGTACTTGTATCCATTTAAATTTTTAAAAAGAAAAACGTTACGCGCTAAACTATTGTCCTAAATGAAATGAAAATAAACTTTGAAAAAAAATAGTTTAAAAAAAAACTAAATGTTATATTGTTAGATGAAAGATTTTGGATACAAAATTTATATTTCTAAAAAGGTATATATATATTTATCTATATATTTTAATCTCGTCATAAAATGTCTTAATTTAAAATAAAATATTTTGGTAAACAACGAGTCACTGATTTATAGAAGCAAATGACCACGACGCTCAAATTTTATAAGATACATTTTTACCAAGTAATTTATTGATGAATAAATCAAACTATTACTAAAGGTACACGTCGCGTAACGTAAAAGGGTAGTTTTCTAAACGTACGAAAGTGCGCTCGAAAAACCGAAAGTGGTACATGAGTCGTGAGACCACGACCGTGTCATTTTTGTAAAAATTATATTTTTACCATGAGCGTAAATATAATATAATATTTAATTAAGTCTATAGATTAAATAATATTTATATTATATTAACTAATATGATACGTGGTTTTGAGAAACAAAAACCGTGTGCTATTGTTGTGCGCTAGCATGAATACAATACTTCGCATGAGTGTCGGTGGTGGCATATATCTATAAAATCAACCCGATCCTGGTTCCAATGTTCACTCTATTTATCTCTCACGATATACACACATATATTTATATTATAAATATTATTAATAAGATTAATATTTTTATTAATCTAATTATTATCACTAAGAGTAATATTATTAGTAGTATTATACATAAAATACTACGACAATGCCATGAGTGAATTATTTCAAAAAGGGTTTTATGAGTGGGATAGAGCTAAGAAAATTATGGGTTATAGCTATGGAGGTTATGGGTATGGATCAGGGGTGTAGCTCATGAGGTCAACCTAGTGTTTATCGTCTCCGTCGCGTCTACGTACCTTTCCTGCAATATTGAATCTCAATATTGATAAGTGAGTACTCGTAAATTAATTTTTACATACTAATAGTGTATCCCTGACTAGTGCTCGAGAATATAGGATTATGCATGCTTGTATTTTTGATATTGCCCTTAGATAGGTTATCTTGAATCTTGAATTAGTTAAACCTGCGTTTGAGATAAGGTATAAGATATGCATGTCCTTGGAAAGCTAGCGAAAAATTAAGAACTTTTCCTTTAGATATCGAATGGTTTCGATGAACGGATTAGAAGTTATAATCAATTGAATTTTTTATATTTTTATTAAAAATGATTATTATTATCGTCGTTATTATCGTCGTTCTAGTTTTTATCAAATTATTATTATTATTGTTATTATTATTAATATCAATAAACAGTATGATCATTAAAAATTGTTATTTTTATTATTACTATCGTTAAAGTTATAATTAGTATTAGTATTATTATTATCATTAAAATAGTTATTTGTAATATCATTATCATAATATTAGTTATTATTAGTATTATTATAATTGAACTAGTAGTAGTAACACTTAATTATTATAATTACTATTATTATCATTAAAATGAACGCGACATAAAAGACGATTAAAAACTATTAAACGAAATGATTAGGAAATAATAAGTAAGAGTATCATGATGAAATTAAGATATTATAAGATATTGATTTAGATAAAATTATCGTTATTATTATTTTATCATTACTATTATTATTAAAAGTATCGTTAGTATTAAAACTATCATTTTAAGAAAAATTATCATCTTAATAAAAATGTCATTGTTATTATAAAATATCATTATTATTATCATTTTAAATAGAATTATTATTTTAAAGATAATATTAAAAAGTATCGTAAATATTAAAGTTATCATAATTAGAATTATCGTTTATTCATAATATCACTTTTAGTAAATATAAATATTGATATTATTATTAATAGAATAATAAAAATTATTATTTCAAAATAATACAAGTTTTGCTTATTATTATTATCAATGTTATTTTATCAAATAAATATGTAATACAAAGATATTTTATTACGTGTAATATAATTACGTTAATACTACCTATCATTTTATATTAAATGAACTTTATAAACGTTATTACTTAAGATATATAAAAATATATTTTTATTATATAAATTTTAATAATAAATGAATTATATTATTTACTCTATTAAAATCTTTTAAAAATATTTAAAAATATAAAACGACGATATTCAAGTTATATGTTAAACATGTATGGATTTTGGAAATCATTTTGGGTCAAATTGACTTTTATTGACTATTGCATATTAGTCTCGAGCATTAGGATTGTGGTACACTATGACCTGACTTAAATTGTTAGACAAATTTTGGCCAATATATATATATAAATATAATTAATTTAGGTTCGTGAATCCGAAGCCAACCTTGCACTTGTTCAATGAAGTTATATGTATTTTTACTACGAAATACAGTATGGTGAGTTTCATTTGCCTTTTTACCCTTTATGTTTTTGGGCTGAGAATACATGCGAAATTTTAATAAATGTTTTACGAAATAGACACAAGTAATCGAAACTACATTATATGATTGAATGATCGAAGCCGAATATGCCCCTTTTTACTTGGTAACCTAAGAATTAGGGAACATCACTAATTTTGAGAATTAGTGCACGCCTAATTGACGCGAATCCTAAAGATAGATCTATGGGCCCGACGAACCCCATCCAAAGTACCGGATGCTTTAGTACTTCGATGTTGTTTTTATCATGTCCGAAGGATTTCCCGGAATAATAGGGGATATTCTTATATGCATCTTGTTAATGTCGGTTACCAGGTGTTCAATCCATATGAATGATTTTTGTCTCTATGCATGGGACGTATATTTATGAGAACTGGAAATGAAATTCTTGTGGTCTATTAAAATGATGAAAATGAATGATTATGATAAACTAATGAACTCACCAACCTTTTGGTTGACACTTTAAAGCATGTTTATTCTTAGGTACGAAAGAAATCTTCCGCTGTGCATTTGCTCATTTTAGAGATATTACTTGGAGTCGTTCATGAAATATTTCAAAAGACGTTGCATTCGAGTCATTGAGTTCATCAAGATTATTATTATTAAGTCAAGTATAGTTGGATATATTATGAAATGGTATGCATGCCGTCGACTTTCGATGTAATGAATGATTGTCTTTTCAAAAACGAATGAAATGTTTGTAAAATGTATCATATAGAGGTCAAGTACCTTGCCATGTAATCAACTATTGTGAATCGTTTGTAATCGATATGGACTTCGTCCAGATGGATTTGGACGGGTCGCTTCACTTCCGCACTCTATTTTGATACTTGCTTGGATGTCGAGAATACATGCATACATGGAGCGTCTTTTGACTTTACTTTAAATTGTGTCGCATAGGTTTCATTTATACTTTAAAACATTGTAACGTAGCTAGTTGTTGAACTACTTTGTAAACCTTGAAACACCTTTATATTTGAAATGAATGCGACATATTTTTGGTCAAACGTTGTTTTAAGGACTTACGACCACGTAACGGGACCTAAGTTGACGGCGCCATCAATGACAATTTTGTCGGGTCGTCACAACCACTACTTTTAGTCCTTTTGATATTATGCATAGTGATCTTTGGACATCACCAGTTGTTAGTACTAGTGGTCACCGTTACTATATTCTTTTTCTCGATGACTTTACAAATTTTTTATGGACCATGACATTAAGTAACAAGTCACAAGTATTTGATACATTTCTTACACTTCAAATATTAATTAAAACACAATTCGGACAACAAATTAATGCTATTCGATGCTATAATGGGACCGAGTACAAAAAATTCCTCCTTTCATAACTTTTGCAATCAAAATTACATGGTATTTTGGTACTCATGTCCTTATATTTCTTCTCAAAATGGTAAAGCGGAACAAAAAATACAAGCCATTAAGATATTATGCGCACAATTATGACTCACTCATCCGTTCCTCCATCTTTTTGGCCACATGCACTAGATTTGGCCACATACCTACTCAATATTCTCCTAAACAAAAATCTCAAAAACTTCTCTCATACTCAACTTCTATATAATCGTACCCCTGAATATCAAAATCTTCGAGTTTTCGGTTGTTTGTGTTACCCTCTTATTCCATCCACCACAATTAATACACTTCAACCTCGCTTAACACCTTGTGTCTTTTTAGGATACCCTAAAAATCACCGCGGTTACAAATTTTATGACATGAAAACCAAAAAGGTTATTATCTCTCGACACGTCATCTTTAATGAACATCAATCTCCTTTCTCCTTCTCTACACCATCTACTGTTCCCGAATATAAATTTCTGCATGAAAACAAACATCCTCTTCTACTTAATGACATACAGTTTCCTGATTCTACTTTTTCTCATGGCCCAATACACTCACAAAATACCACACTAAATAGTCCCTAAAATTACAGCCCATCCACATTTCCTACCTTCTCGTCTCCGAATCCCAATAGCCCAAGTATCTTTCATGAGCCCACTAACAATAATGGACCACTCTCTCATTCCTCACCTACTTCGGAACTTTTGGACTCAACACAATCTCACAATAATGGACCTAATGTTTTCAACTTCCCTCAACCCACTACAAATACTTCCGTAACAAATGCAGATATTCCTCCTACTCGATCCATGACAAATCGTTCCATGCCCGGAATTTTCAAACCAAAAAAGCACCCTTTAATCTCTCAGAAACTACAACTATTTCTGCTATACCATCCACTCCCAAAATAGCCCAGCTGACCCTAATTGGTGCCGTATCATGACTGATGAATACCATGCTTTGTTGGATAATAAGACATGGTAACTTGTACCCCGTCAACCTCACATGCGTATTATTCGATCTATATGGATTTTTCGTCACTAGACGAAATCCGACGGTACATTCGAGCTTTACAGAGCTCGACTTGTAGGTGAAGGACGAGCACAAAAGTTAGGTATTGATTGCCATGAGACCTTTAGTCCGATCGTTAAACTGGCCACCATTCGGACAGTTCTTAGCATAGCCGTTTCTAGATCTTGGCCTATACATCATTTGGACGTTAAAAATGCCTTTTTACATGGTAATCTAAATGAAACAGTACATATGTATCAACCTACCAGTTTTATGGATCGCACTTGCCCGAACCACGTGTGCTTGCTCAAACGATCACTCTATGGTTTAAAGCAATCACCACATGCATGGTACCAACGTTTTGCAGATTTTGTATATACTATGGGATTCGTACATTGCAAATACGATCACTCTTTATATATATATACCCCATCACGGCAATGATATTGCATATTTATTGCTTTATGTGGATGACATCATTCTTGCTAGCTCATTGAATCTTCTCCGTTATCAACTTATAGCTAAGCGAGTTGGCGAATTTGCCATGAAGAATTTAGGTCCTTTGAGTTCTTTTTTTAGGTATTATGGTTAATCGCAGTACTAGCGGTCTATTTCTTAATCAAACAGCATATGCTCGCGATATTATTCAACGTGCAGGTATGACTTCTTGCAACCCGGTGTCTACACCAATTGATACTAAAGGTAAACAAAGTGCTAAATTGGGGAATTTATACTCCGATCCTACTTACTATCCTAGTATTGCCGCTGCACTCCAATACCTCACTTTCACACATTCAGATATTTCATATGTTGTGTAACAAATATGTCTTAGCATGCATTCACCACATGAAGCTCACATGCTTGCTCTCAAGTGCATCATCCGATATGTTCAAGGCACGCCGTCTCTCGGCCTTTTCATTTCAAAGTCATCCTCTCATGCACTCGTCTCATTTACAAATGCCGACTGGGCTGGTTGTCCTGACACACGTTAATCTACCTCTGGTTATTGTAGCTACTTAGGGAATAACTTAATCTCTTGGTCATCAAAAATAAAACCTATTGTTTCAAGATCAAGTGCTGAAGCTGAATACCGCGGTATTGCAAATGTTGTTGCCGAATCTTGTTGGTTACGTAATCTATTACTTGAACTTACGTGTTCAATTATGAAAGCTACAGTCGTGTTTTGCGATAATGTAAGCGCAATTTATTTGTCCGGTAATCCTGTTCAATATCAACAGACCAAACACATAAGACTTGATATCCACTTTGTTCGAGAAAAATCTCACGCGATCAAGTACGCATTTTACATGGACAAAAGGTCTACCACAGTTGCTTTTCAATGAGTTCCGATCCAGTCTTTGCATACAAAAATCGATAGCTTCGACTGCGAGGGAGTAATAGTCAACAATATGTATATTTAGAATAGATAGTCAACATATGTATTCTTAGGGAGTAAATGGGAGTAATAGTCAACAACAATATGTATATTTAGAATAGATAGTCAACATATGTATTCTTAGTATATATATATATATATATATATATATATATATATATATATATATATATATATATATATATATATATATATATATATATATATATATATATATATATATCGCACATTTACCTTATGTATAGGGCAAATGACCCGAAAAGGTAACAAAAGTTACCCAATTTGACAATCAAGGTTACCCCCAATTTGCACAAGCCCGAAAAGGATTTCAATTTTATTTTTGCGCAGGAAAAGGATGTTCAAAAATTTTAAAATTGGGATAATCATCGTAAAATTCATTAACGGTTGTTAGTCAAAATACATAATTGGTCCCTTAAGTTGTTTAAAAGTTGCACCCATAATCCTCTTCACCATCTTCATTCCCATTATCAGACCCATTATCAGAGGCGTAGCCACCTTGTGAAGAATGGTGGCACATGCCACCAGTGATTTGGGCTGTATACTACAGTTTATATTGAGATTTGTATATAGGATAGTATAATTTTAATAGTGTGCAACCAGTAAAAAATATTGAGTGCACCTAAAATCTAGCCCACTACCCTATACCACTTAAGTTAACAGCCCAAGCATCTTATCTTATACCACTTTATTTAATAGCCGAAACTAAAAACATCCCTTGAAATTTGGTTGTATATCGAACCTCCATACTCTTGATGTGTATCACTTCCAAGTCCCAACAACCATTGAAAATTGCAAGTTAATTTATTTGGTTTTCTAGTTTAATTAAATTTTATTTATTTTTTTAAAAAGTTTTTCTAACGTATTGTCTATATTACACCTTAAAATATATTTAATTAAGTCAAAATTTTCATATATATTTTCAATTTTGATAGTCATTAATTCAACTTGGTATTTATCATTTTTATACATGTATCAATAACTAATTATGATATTTAAATAGATGTGAGTTTAGTAAGGTGGTGTTTGTTTTTAAGATATTTTTTGTCTGAAGATCTGCGGACCATGTCTGTAAAGAAGATGTGGTATGAAGGTCTGTATGCTGAATAATGAAGACTGTTTATTTTTAGGTCTGTAACATAACTTAATTCTGTCTGCAGCACTTAGAAGCACATTTCTAAGTCTGCGAGGTTGCAGATATAATAAGATATAATTTTATCGTATGTCTTCAGAAAAATAAATTGTCTGCAGTAAAAACGTCTGTAGACGCGCAGACATAAGATATAATAAGGTCTGTAGACATGAAAACAAACAACATCTAACCTAAATATATCTTTACATACATCCTATATATAGGAAAAAGGAATTTATGATTTTGACGATGATGTTTAGTGTTTTAAGTGTTTAGTGATATACGTAAAAAAAAAAAATTGTAACAATTTAACAGAGGAAAAAAATGAAATTTATTTGTGCCACCAGTGATCAAATTTCCTGGCCTTCGCCCCTGCCCATTATCATCTTCACTATAAAATCAGAGAGCTATAAAAATGGTTATTGATTGAAAAGTTCAAAAGGTGCATCAAATAATGAATTGGTCATTAATTCAGAATCTGTTTTATCTCGTCCAAAGTGTAATTTAATCTATGAAACCTTCTCAACCATTTACTCCGTATTACTCGTAATTATCTTTTTGTGAGTTATTATCTAACCCTTCAGGTGTGCCCATTTTGCCAACACTGCTAACAAGTAATACGAGTTTCACTCAACCTTACATAAACCATTACTTCGGATTCACGAAAAAAAGCTATATCTGGAACGAATGTGCAAACAGCGTGAGTTTTTTTTTTTTTTTTTTTTTTATAAACTCAAGATCCAAAATTACGAACTAGATGTTTTAAGATGGATTCCTTCATGAAAGATGTTGGAAATCATCTTCCTAAGGTTCGTTGGTCAGATTCATGTCCAAAAACGACATATAATTCATCAATTTGATGAATGAAGAACAGTTTGACTTTTAAACCCCAAGCTTTGACTTCACGATTCATTTTCAATATAACGAATCAGAGTCTGAAAATTTGCAGAGAGATTCATGAAATGAATCCTAACAGATATACAATTTTACTTTTTGTTGATTCGTTCCAGATCTGAAATGAATATGATGATGAGAAGATTCGTTAATTTGGATCTCAGATATGAAATACTTGTTGTTTGATTTCGTGGAATTGATACTCCAAACTGATGCGGAAATTGATTTTGAGACGAATTCAGTAGCAGATCTGAAATAAAACACATGAAAAGGATGAAGATGATGAAGAGGACGATGGGTATAAATTTTAAGAAACTTCATGGACCAATCATGTATTTTTTACTAACGATCGTTAATGAATTTGACGAATATTACCCCAATTTTAAAATTTTTGAACACGCAATCCTTTTCTTGAGCAAAAATAAAATTGAAATCATTTTCTGACTTATGCGATTTAAGAGACATTGATTGTTAAATTGAGTAACTTATGTTATCTTTTCGGGTGCCCGTATATTCCCTTCTTATTTTGTGGGATCATTCTAATCATTTCCATTTATAGCCGATCCTTTTGCTGTACATGTATTATAGTGGATTGACCTTTAGTGTCTATAATAATAATAATTATCTAGGGAACTATTATATCCTTTAGTGTCTATAATAATCATCTAAGGAACTATTTTATACAATAATCATCTAAGGAACTATTATATCCTTTAGTGTCTATAATAATTGCCCTTAATTCTCTTTTTTGTTATGCAATTCAGTCTTATTGGGTTCAAATGATATCTTTTTATTATAATATACTACTGTAAAAAACTATCTTAGAGGAAGAATCTCTTGGTGCTTGCATATACACTCAATTCAAAGAATAAAAGCCAAAAATAGGAACTAAAACTAATAATCTAAAACTAATAATCGTACATTAGTATATCTTGTGTAGAATCGTTAGATTACCGTAATATAAAATAAATACGATAAAAGCTAGAAACAGTAACATATGTCGATAAAGATTAATCAGGTTCAGGTTATCTAATTGGGGTATGATTACATTGGAAATAGCTTAAAACAAGTCATGCACATAACAGATATATTATACGACAAATTTCATATATAAACTACCTCCCTTTATTTATTGTCTTCATCATTATAATGAACGATCCCTTCATTTAAATTTATATCTACAAAGCCTGCGTTTTGGCTCTTCCTCATGGTTACCTTATAATTGAACACGATATATATATATATATATATATATATATATATATATATATATTACAATTATTACAATTATTATTATTATTATTATTATTATTATTATTATTATTATTATTATTATATATCGGCTAATAAAAACATAAGTAAAGAAACGTTTGACGTTGCCCTCTAGAATGATCAATACTCCGTATAAGATGACAAGATATACAGTATTTCGTATTTGTATTAGATTATTATTACTCGTACTAAAATCATAAATTGATTGCTACAAGTTGAGATTTTGTATTGGAAAGTTGAAGTGAGAATCTAATTGAAATAAAATCCACTAGAATTTTTAAATGAATTTATTTTTCTATTCGCTGCGAGTTATGTTCCACCGCCATCATCATTCTATAACGACCCGTCCTAATCCATCTGGACGAATACATTACATTTGGTTACATCGCGAGGTACTTGACCTCTATATGATACATTTTACAAAAATTGCATTCGTTTTTTAAAAGACAAACTTTCATTACATCGAAAGTTGACGGCATGCATACCATTTCATAATACATCCAACTATAATTGACTTAATAATAATCTTGATGAACTCAACGACTCGAATGCAACGTCTATTGAAATATGTCATGAATGACTCCAAGTAATATCTCTAAAATGAGCAAATGCACAGCGAAAGATTTCTTTCGTACCTGAGAATAAACATGCTTTAAAGTGTCAACCAAAAGGTTGGTGAGTTCATTAGTTTATCGAAATCAATCATTTCCATAATCTTAATAGACCACAAGATTTCATTTATTCAATAATCATACACTCGCAAGTGTTTAAAATTCATTCATATGGATTGAACACCTGGTAACCGACATTAACAAAATGCATCTAGAATATCCCCAAACAAATAAACATCGAAGTACTAAAGCAATTCAAATTCTCTGACTGGGGCTTGTCAAAGCCCATAGATCTATCTTTAGGATTCGCGTCAATTGGTGGCAATTATAATAAACACCAATTCTTAGGCTACCAAGTTCAACAAGGGCGATATCCGGTATAACAATTCAACCATAGAATGTAGTTTTGATTACTTGTGTCTATTTCGTAAAACATTTATAAAAGTGCATGTATTCTCAGTCCTAAAATTATATATTGCAAAAGCATTTAAAAGGGAGCAAATGAAACTCACAATCCAATATTTTGTAGTAAAAATATTCATACGACGATACAGAACAATGCAGGGTTGGCCTTGGATTCACGAACCTATATCAATTGTATTTCTATTAAAACATATAATAGAAATATCATATTTTCATTTATTAATATAAATTATTTATATATATTTTGTAGTTATATAAGATTTATACTAAATTCCATTTAAAACATATATTTTATGTTATATCTTACATCATATGTTATATATATTTATTTTGTAAATGTATTTAAGTGATTAGTATGTTTATATTAATATTTATATATATATTTAGTACTATATTAAAAATACCTAATTTGTTGTATGTAAGTTTTTATATAAGTAATGTTAATATAGTTTATATATTGTTATATGGAATATTAATATGATTGTAGTATATATAATAAGTATGTTCTATGTACATAATATTTATTTGTTTAAAAACGATAGTTTTGATATTAATGATTTACTAATAATAATAATAATAATAATAATAATAATAATAATAATAATAATAATAATAATAATAATAATAATAATAATAATAATAATAATACAACTTTATTAATATTAATAAGGGCAAATTGCCCGAAAAGGTAACCTATTTTGACAATTTTGCCAATAAAGGTAATATGACTTTTCCAGATGCCCGAAAAGAATGTTTGTTTTAATTTGGAAGTCGAAAAGGATTATAATTTGAAAAAGTGTTAAATTGAGGTAATTTTTGCTGTAATATGACTTTTCCAGATGCCCGAAAAGAATGTTTGTTTAAATTTGGAAGTCGAAAAGGATTATAATTTGAAAAAGTGTTAAATTGAGGTAATTTTTGCTGAAAAAGTGTATCAACGATTTGCAAAGGAAAATAAAAAAAAACGCCACATCAGCAAAAATTACCTCAAATTAACACTTTTTCAAATTATAATCCTTTTCGACTTCCAAATTAAAACAAACATTCTTTTCGGGCATCTGGAAAAGTCATATTACCTTTATTGGAAAATTTGGCAAAATAGGTTACCTTTTCGGGCCATTTGCCCTATTAATAATGCTAATAATAATAATAAAGATATTGTTAACAATGATACTTATGTTAATGATAATAATACTAGTAATTATAAAAATGATACTAATACTAATATTAGTGAAAATAATAATAATTTGCATCATTTTCTTAATAATACTAATACTAATCATTGTTTTTATGTTTACATAATAATAATGATAATACATATATTAGTTGTCCATAAATATCATAATAATAATTATAATAACAATACTCTTAATTTTAACTATGATCATAATAATAATAATGATAACTAATGATATTAATGATAATTATAACTATACATATGATAATAATATTAATATTAATGTTACTAATAACAATTTGCATAATAATACTAATAATTCTTTATAATCATACTTAGTAATAACTATAATGATATTAATATTAATTATATTATTGATAGTAATAATAATAATATCTCTATACACTAATTAATAACAATAAATGATAATAATAATAAGTAGTAATAATAATAAAAATAATAATATTAATAATAAAAATAATTACAACCTTTGAAGCCATGCTAAAAAGAAATACGTCACAGCCCGGACTCGAACCCGAGACCCCTCGGTTAAACCAAACACACTGAACCATCTATCTGTCGTCTGCTTTTCTGATTTAAGTGACAATTAATTATGTTTAACCCTTAAAACCGTCTGTTCTTCTTCATCCATAACAATTCGACCAGAGTCATAATTATCATATCAGCTAATTAAATTGTTGAGTTAAGGTTATATAATAGAAGTAGATACACTCGTTTTGGCGAACTAAATCAATAGACAAAAGAAATTAAAATGGAAAGGAATTAAAGAGTTTAAAACGGGAACAGACCTGAAGAACACTTTATTGTACATGAAATCGAATTCGACATTAAAGGCTTTTATAGACCATGATGTCAACATGAAAAAGTTTCTAAATTGTTATTAAAATCTTTCTGAATACCCAATTTAACTTGAAACCTCGAATTGAACTCGAATTTTACTAAGAACAGAATTGTTGACTTTGGAAATCTAAACTTTGACTCCACAATTGGAACTCGATAGTAAAATTTGGGCTTTGAAACTGTACCGATAGTTTAGACTAAATATTTCTAACGTATCTGCATTTATACATTTTGATATGGTAATCGAATTCGAAAATTTTGATAAAAATTATAACGAACAGAGGACTAGCAGTTTTTCTTTGTAATTACAATTTAATTTCTCTTCTTGAGTTCAAATTGCATAAGTACAGAGTTATGTAAAGGTTAAGTGGTAATATTAAAGTTAATTTAACTCAATTGAAGTTTGTTTTATAGCTTGATTCGTTCGACACAAATATATTCCCTCATGTACGAAAAAGATAAAAAAAATATGAAGATGAACACGACTTGCAACTGATTTTGTTGGGTTCTAGTTGTTTACATCCTTGATTGTATGATTGAATCAATTAGTTACAGTATGGACAACGATGGGAAACAGATTATTGATCCTGGTTCCAGCTATACGATTTCTTGTGAATTTTATTAATAACTAATAATTATGATTATTAATAATACTAATCTAAATAAAAAAATATTGGTTTCCTATTATGTATATCTGTATAACATTTTATTTTATATATTAATTGTTGTTTTGGTGTATAAATCATATTTTATATATATATATTTATGTATATCTATTCTTTATACATCTATTTATATATATATATATATGTGTGTGTGTGTGTGTGTGTGTGTGTGTTTATATATATATAATTCATATGTTTTTGTTGGTTAACAAATATATTAATAATATTAATAAAACTAATAATAAGAATAATAATGAAAGTAAATAAGATCATGATATTAATAATAAAAATGATTTTTAGTAATAATAATAATATATTATGATAATAAGTTATATCTTAATAATAATAATAATAATAATAAATTTTAATAGTAATGATTTTTAATGATATTGGTAATGATAATATCTAATAAAGATATATCAATTACATGTTTCAAATTTTATATTAATATATTATATATTAAAATAATAATATTAATAATACTGGTTTTATTACTGCTGATATTTATTTTAACGATAAAAGTATTAATAGCAACATAATAACTATCTTTTTAACTTGTAATTACACTTATCATGTTAAAATTATACATTATAATTATACATTATACGTTATATGATAGTAAGTGTTGTATACTTATTATAAATACTTTATATAATAAGCGTATGCATATTAAATATAAAAATGTAATTGTCTTTTATGTATATATGTATTGTATATATATATTTATTATAATATCCTCTCATCTTAGAAATAAATTTAAGCATATAATAATGTATAATTTATATATATATTCCAATATTCATATGATAATAATTATTACAGAAATCATATATATCTATTCATAGATTTTATAAAATAATTTTCTTATCTTGTATATATTATTTTACATATTTACTTCTAATAATTCAATTATCTTTTGTTATTTTCAATACATACATTTATATATATATATATATATATATATATATATATATACATATACATATATTTATTTACAAACAATTGTTCGTGAATCGTCGGGATTAGTCAAAGGTCAAATGTATACATGAACACAGTTCAAAGTTTTTGAGACTTCAACATTACAGACTTGCTTATCATGTCGAAAAAATATCAAATCGTATCGAGAATTTGGTTTAAAATTAGTCGAAATTTTCCGGGTCGTCACACATTCAACTCGAAATAATTTTATGAACTAAACGCAATAAATTGTATTCTACACGGAGCTTCGATACACTACCAACGAAGCAATTCTTTTTAGCAATAAATATGAAAGTGATTTGAATTTACAATTTAAGTCCTTCAAATATAACTATTATAATATTATTTATATATGACGACTCCTCCAAGTATCCTTATATTGCTGAAATGACTAAAAACCTTTATAAAATTAAACTTGTCGGTTATACTTTTATTCAAAAATAATTGTATATAATAATTGTAAAATATTTTACCACTGTCCAACGCATGGGCTTTGAAACCAACACCACAGGCTCTTAAAATCATAAGAATATTTAAAACGATATTAATGGTGAGGAAATTTTTTGTAGTTGATGTTATGCGAGGTGTATACGAAATAGTTATATTTTTACTACAAAAAATACTATTAAATACGATACAATTTTACACAAGTTATTTATTTATTTATAGAGTGGATATACCTAAATCTTGCTACAACACTTATAGGCAGTGTACCTAATCGTACAGTAGTGTAGTTTTTAGTAAGTCCGGTTCGTTCCACAGGGATCTTAGCCAAGTTTAACGCTATATTTTTAAAAACTATATTTGTAAAAATATAAATATATATAAGTAGTATTATTATTATAAAAGGGGGTTTTTACCATTTAATGACCGGTTTGTCGATTTTAAAACTTAAGTCGCAGTTAAAACCTAATGTAAAATATTAAATGTATAAAAGACTTAATTTAAAGCGTAAACTCAATAACGATAATGAAATTGCGATAAATAAAAGTGCGATAAATAAAATTGTGATAATTAAAAGTACGATAATTAAAAGTGCAATTAAAATAAAATGACAGTAAATAAAAGTACGATAATTAAAAGTGCAATTAAATATGAAATAAAGGAATTATGCTTATTTAAACTTCCGTAATCATGATGTTTGACGTGTTGATTTTAGTTTATTACCATGGGTTAATTGTCCTTTGTCCTGGATTATTCAATATGTCCGTCTGGTTTTTGTCCATAACAGTCCATCAGTCATAAATATAAAGTGCGAGTGTCCTCGTCAAATTATCCTTATATCCGAAGTCAAATATTCTAACTAATTGAGGACTTAAACTGTAACAAGGTCTTAATATTTTGTTTAATAATTACACCAGGATATCGACTGCGTGTAACCCAAGATTTTAATACTTTGTTAACAATTACGCCAAGTGTCCTTGTACATAATTCACCCTTATTTTAATAAGTCCATTAACTATTAATCCATTCCCGTGTCCAGTTAAATGAACGATTTTTAGTACTTATATATATCCCGCCCATCGTGTTCGATCGAGTGTATGTGGTTATTTATAGGTACGTCCAATTGTAAATCTTTATATTAAATTAACAAACTATCATTTAATTAAAAATATATAAAGCCCATTAATAGCCCATAGTCTAATTTCCACAAGTGTCGTTCTTTTGTCCAAACCCCAATTATAGTACAAAGCCCAATTACCCAATTTTAATATTTAAGCCCAACATCATGATTACTTCGACTTAAATAAGCAAAATAATAACTTAGCTACGAGACATTAATTTAAAAAGGTTGAACATAACTTACAATGATTAAAAATAGCGTAGCGTTACACGAACAGAATTTCGACTTACACCCTTACAACATTCGCTAACATACCCTTATTATTAGAATTTAAAATTAAAATTAAAATTAAAATTAAAATTAAATATATATATATATATATATATATATATATATATATATATATACGTTGAGAGTAAGAGAGGAAAGAAAAAGATGTGTTTATTTTGGCCAAAACACGCGAAATTTATAGATGTGGCTTGACAATTGGGGCCATGCAATCGCATGGAAATTACTCTTCCAGGCCATGCGATCGCATGGCCAGCTGGGAGAGTTCACATGTGCTTGTTTTCTTCTTGCCGACGATTTTAAATAAATAAATATAATATATAAATAATTTTAAGAATTATTTAAATATTATATTATATTTATGTGCATAGTTGACTTGTAATTTTCGCTCCGTTGCATCGCGCGTTGAGAGTTGACTCTGGTCCCGGTTCCGGATTTTCGAACGTCCTTTCGTACAATTTGATATCTTGTATTTTGCGTTTTGCGGCTTGTACTCTTGTAATTTTGAGACGTTTCTCATCAATAATTTGAACCACTTTGATTGTACTTTGTACTTTTGAGCTTTTTGGTCGTTTGCGTCTTCAATTCGTCGAATCTGTCTTTTGTTTTCACCTTTTATTATTTAAACGATAATTACTTGTAAATAGAACAATTGCAACTAAAAGCTTGTCTTGCTTGAGGGATAATGCTATGAAATATATGTTCGTTTTTAGCATTATCAAATATTCTCACACTTGAGTGTTGCTTATCCTCAAGCAATATAGTCTTGAAATAAAAATACTAGAATCACTTCTTTATTCTTCACACTTTGTACATCAGTGATTTCTATACGGCGGTATGAACAATGATAGTAACGATGTGGTTTACAGTCCCACATGACTATGAAAAATTAGATCCTTTAGGAAATTGGATCTTTATGAAAACATTTGATCTTTTTGAAAATTCAATCTAGCTTTTACCCTAGATAAGTTTTCCGGAATAACCCTTCACCGGTGTTTGCAAATTGTTTTTGTGGGTTGTGTGGGTTTCAGATTTGAAAATTTTAGCTCAAAACTTGTAGTTTTGTGTCACCCACTTGCTAACCTTGTATTGGGAAAGCAACACGTCCAGTATACTTGCTCCGTATATTACCTTTCGGTAAACTACCGTCCGGTTGTAAAGGAAAGCGTTGAATAAGCAACTGTTAAGGCAATGTCCCGTGACATGCTTTTAATTATGGTCTATATCGTGTCGGATGCAATTACTATCCTTTGTAGGAGCAATAGTAAAGCTCACCCTATAATTTTTTGGTCTGGCACAAGGTCCTGTCTTCGACCATGCTATGCAACCACCGTTCTTACGGTTGACACCCGATTTGGTTCAGGTGACCTAATGAATTCCAGGTGAATTCCTAGGATTTTACGTTCAATGGTAATGAACGCATTAAAAAGGGTTTTCAGAAAACAAATCGGTTTGTAATTTTGATCAAAATATTTTCTCGTTCAAGCTCGAGTTTAGATATCATCGAATTCCATGAGTTTGTAATTCTCAATCTTTAAAAGTCAATCTTAAGGATTGAGTAATATCAGTCTTAAAAGCTGATTTTTGATCTTTAAGGAGATTATCCTTTTTGGGGATCTGATTCATTAGTCTTATCAAGCTAATTTGCATAATGCCCTTCCCATTTTTCGAGACAGATCCTCTCATGGTTAGGATAAGTCTGACCACTTGGCGACCCTGTTTGATGCCGAGGTCCGTGGATTTCCAGCTGATTTTCGAGAAAACTTTTCAAGATTTTTCGTAGACTCTACAACTGGTCTGGACGACAACTTCCTGACCTAAATCAAGAAGCGCGTGTCTTTTTCGGAAGACTTTACTTCCTTTTAATGATGGAATTGATTCATCGTGTAGATCCATCTTTCTTTCAAATATATTATAAAAAATTGGGTAAAACTGATAAAATTGTTCAAAACAAAAGTATCTTCAGTTATTTGTACAAAAATATGTGATATATGTTTTTAATAACTTGGTAAATTTTTCCCACACTTGGCTTTTATTTTCCTTTCTTTGCCTTTTATTGTCCTCTATTCCATTTTAAATGAATTCTAACATTTTGGGTTGTTTCTCAATTTATGTCCTTTTCGGGGTAACAATAATTTCGGTGTTAACACCTAGTTTTATCGTTCATAAATATGTATAAACATAATTTTGAGTTCATTTAATTGAAAATTTTGAAAATTTTACTAGAATTGGGTAGTCAGTATATAAGACTAGGGCTGTTCTTTATTATCAGAGAGCACTAGATTCTAATACAACTACTGCGTTACTAGTATTTTTAATGGTAACCAAGTGTATAAGTTAAAAATTTTAAAAATCCGAAAGAATTTAACCCCTTCCCACACTTAAGATCTTGCAATGCCCTCATTTGCAATAAATCAGTAACAATTTAAATTATTGAGGGTGATTAGCGTAGAAAAATGATTAAATTTTACCAAAGTTTCCAAACATATTGGCGTTTGTTTGCTGAATGATAAATGGTGCACATCATTTGTTCATTCCGTCTTGTTGTTACATCACATTTGTTTTTTTGTTTTGTCGTCAAAATTAGTAGCTTTTGCTGAAATTAATGTCAGTCTTTGAAAATGCGCTGTTTTACCCTGTTGTTTATATGAAATAAAATACATACAATACAAATATAAACATACATGGTAATTTGAAATGGGACTTAAAATCCCACTTTCAAATCAAATATGAAATATTAGTACAACATAATAAAAATGTTAAAACATTACAATAAAAGTATCACAATATCATAGGTTTAAACATAAATAAATAGAAATAATAAAAAAAATAAAAATCATAGAAATCACCAACGGGAACTATATCAATCTGGATAGGGGTTCCAGTTTATGTCGTCGGTCGGGTTCCATGGTTGGTGATAGGTGTACTGGTAGGCCTGGTTAGGGTCGTAGAGAGTATATGGTGGTCTCATCTCGGGCTGGTGTAGAGGATAGTAAGCGGGTCGGGTCGGTACGTAGTGATCCTGAGGTGATAGCCGACTCATGATCTGACGCTGATGATAGTCCCATCTATTATGCTGTCGTTGCCTAGAATGCTCGTACTCATTCCGGGCTTGCCACTGCTCGTATCGATTATGTCTATCCTGGTTTGTCATTTCTACCTCATCTATACGTTGGTAGACGTCAGTCATAGCCTAATGACATCCCTAATGTCATCTGCTTCCTCTATTTCCTCATCTGAACCTCTCTCTACCTGTGGATGATGACCAACATAGGGTACTGCCTGATTGCGTCTGCTTTTCAATACCTTAGCACCCTGATAGACCTTTAATCCTAAGGTATCATCCTGTTCCCTACATACCATAAGTGGACCCCCTTGATCCCTATCTACACCCAAATACTCTCCAATGAGAGTAACAAAAATACCTCCTCCTATTATTCCCCCTTCCTGTATTCCTTCCACTATCTTAGACAAATAAAAACCAACACAGTAGGGGATATTAACAAAGCCTCTTGTGTCTCGAATACACTTAAGGTAGAATAAATCATGTAAGGTCATTTTCTCCTTGTTGTGACCTCTCTGTGTAATCAAGCTAGCCAGAAATCTATGAATTATACGAAGCTCGGCTCTGTGAATATGTAAGTAGGTATGTGTTCCTGCCCGCCCAAAAACATTAAAATCTGACATACGCCTCCAGACGGCGTTAGCATCAAAATTCCTATCTACCCTTTCACCATGATAAATTAAATTCATACAATCGGGTAGTAGTAATTCAGCGGGCGTATATATCTGTAAAGCCCTGGCCATGTCCAGCATGCACATCCTGTACATCCTACGGCCAAGTATAAATCTAAGAAAACTTCTATCATCTAATCTAACTACATCCGCATTAAGTGAAATAGTACTCATAAGCTCAACGCACCATTCCTTATATACAGGCCTACGAATGGTGAATAAACGTTCCCAATCGAGAAAAGAAGAGCTGTCATACCTTTGGATCAGATGCTGTCTAACTGAGTTAGCAAGTTGGACCCTTTCCAAAGGCTCCCAATCGATTACCCTCGGCACTTCTACATTTTTCGGTTTCAGTTTGAATTTGTTACTTTGATATGTCGGGTAATCTTTCCAACTTCGATCAAATCTCAGATTGGGATGCAACTGTTCTTCATGAATTGTCGGATGTGCTACTATCGGATGCATCAGAAATACTATGTAGGCATCAACATATTCTTGTTGCGGATCATAATAAGGTACGTGTTGATCAGGTTGTTGTTGTTGTTCCTGTTGTTGCTCCGGTTCATATTCATATTGCATTTCTGGTTCAGGTTCTGGAGCAGGTTGTCAAGATGATGATGATGCACCATCAGTATTAGTAAATCTCTGCAAAACACATTAAACACAAAATTTGTGCATCCAAATATGCATTAGTGTTAGCAAAATAACAAATTAACACAATTACAATAACATGTTTAATCAATATTAAACTTATACACATTTTCACAATTTTAACAATTCTACACTTTTTCAAATAAGCATATATGAAAATGTTTACGAAGTTCATAAGCATTCAACTCAAATAACAACTTAAAACAACCATTACTAGCAATTAAACAAGTTTCAAATGGCATTTACATCAATTTAATCAAGTTCATGAATTTTATACCTAAAAAGTCCACTTTAATTCTCAAAAATCATGTTTAGGATCAAATTTTGGATCATTTAGCTATCTAAATATGTTACACTACTTAGTTTAGCAATAATTCATGAAAAAAATCGGCCATAACCTGTTTATATCAAAAAGCCCCAAATTGCTCAAGAACACAAACCCTAGATTCCTAAGAATTTTGGCTTCAAATCATGTTAAATAGCATCAATCTAGGTTATACATGCATAATATACTAACAATTTAACTCTAATTACACTAGAAATTAACAAAATCAAATTAGGTAAAATATTGGTAAATATCACAAAAATTAAGAAATTTAAGAGTTTAGGGGTGTAATTTTTACCTTCTTGTTGAAAAATCCGAACCTAGGCATGATTGTAGCGAAGTTTTGTGAAAAATTTGATGAAATTTGGATGAAAAATGAAGATTTTAGGAGTGTATGTGTGTGTATGCTCGTATGTATATGTGTATATGGAAGTGAGACAGAGAGCAGACCCGCTGGTTACTTGTTTCTGGCCAGGAATTTGGCACCATGCGATCGCATGGTTTTACTGGCCAAACCCCATGCGATCGCATGGGGGTCTGAAATTTTTTTTTTTAAACCTTATACTTATTAAAACAAATAATTAATTAAATTTTAAAAATTTTGTTTCTTTTTAGGAGGAGGGCGTTTCGAATCGTTGTCCTAGTCCGTCCCTCGACAAAATTTTAAAAATTTGTCACGTTTTAAGCGTGGTTTTAAAAGTAAAGATTTTTGGGTTTTTTAATGTTTTTGGCTTACTTTAATTCAATAAGATTAAAAAGAATGATAATAAAAGTTCTCGTCCCTCCCTTGAGTAGAGCAATTTCGGTTCAACGACCTAGTTTTCAACTCACGACGAATTTTAAAAATCAAATTTTTAACTTAGTGAAATAAAGTAAATTTTTGTTTTTAAATTCACACCAAACTTAAATTTAAAATGCATAAAATTAAAAATTCATATTATTAAAATTAAAAATTCACACCAATTTTATATTATATTTTTATTTTTATACATACAAACTTATATTAAAATTATTAATTTTTTAAATATTTACAAACTTAATTATATTGATTTTAAAAATTTTACAATAATAATTTAATATTAATTTTAAAAATAAAGTAAAAATAAAATTAAAAAATCTTTTTGGTCTTTTATCTCACTATAATCAATCAAATATTATCAAAAATATACACCCCTCTTTTCGGTAAAGTAATTTCGGCTATATTACCTAGTTTTACTCCTGATGAATTTCTGAAATATTTTGGGTTGATTGATTAAAGATATTTATACCTTAAGAATAAACGGTAAATTTCGCAGTGATGTATTAAATTTTTGTATGATATCAATAATTTCGGTTACACATACCTAATTTTATTGAATACCAATTTAATACTTTATAGCGAACGATTTAGCGTTTATTATCAAAAGGTTAAAAGCAATAAAAATAAAAATAAAAACTGTACATACTTACCTGTGAGAAAGAATTCTCAGAGACCTGCTTTAGCTGACTCATAGGAGAGTCGTGTGATTTGGTTCTCCATAGCTACGTAAGCATAACCTCGAATCTTCAATATCTTTTCTTCTAAACATATGAATGGTCCTTATCTGCATAGAGTAACAAATTCGGTATTTGAATATGTTTGATTATTTGAATATTTACCTTCATGTGACCATTTTCCGCATTTATAACATCTTTCAAGGTGTCGTGCTCTTCTTTTTGTTGCGGATTTTGATTTTCCTTTACCAAAATGTATCTTATGATGATCTTTCCTGAGTTCTTTTCTTACTCCATCCATTTTTTCTCTTATGAATGATACCAGTTCACTCGGAAGTGTGTCATTATTACGTTTAGTAATCATAGCATGTAGCATTAGACCATGGTTCAGATCAAAGGAATTCTTCATCTCGTAAAACCTAAAAAATAAAAATTCAGAATGGGGGGAGAAGACTAGTTCTTTAGGGTCTGCTAGGGAAAGACCATTCGGATTCCATTCTCGGAAACTACACGAAAACATAATATCTAACTCTAACAGAAATATATATTACCCTAAAAAGATTCGAACCTTCCCACACTTAGTTAGCTGTGGTGTCGAAATTGTGATTGACTTCATCTTCAACTTCCATTGGATTATCTATGTAATGTTTAACTCTGTGACCATTAACTTTAAATTCAATCCCATTTGAATTTATTAATTCTACTGTTCCGTATGGGAAAACTCTTTTGACTATGAATGGTCCAGACCATCTTGATTTCAATTTTCCAGGAAATAGCTTGAATCGTGAATTGAAAAGAAGGACTCTGTCTCCTTCTTTAAATTCTTTTGAACTTCTGATTCTTTTATCATGTCATTTCTTCGTTCTTTCTTTATAGATCAACGGATTTTCGTATGCTTCATGTCTTAATTCTTCTAATTCGTTTAGTTGACTTAACCGTAGACGTCCAGCTTCATGTAAATCAAGATTACATGTCTTCAAAGTCCAAAATGCTTTATGTTCAATTTTTACTGGAAGATGACATGCTTTTCTGTAAACGAGTCTGAAAGGTGTGGTGCCAATTGGAATTTTATAGGCTGTTCTAAAAGCCCAAAGTGCATCCTCTAATTTCATGGACCATTCCTTCGGATTTGATCCTACGGTTTTCTCTAGAATACATTTTAATGCTCGGTTGGTATTTTCAACTTGTCCACTTGTTTGTGGATGATAAGCGGTTGAGATTTTATGAGTTACTCCATATCTTTTGAGAACTTTCTCAAGTTGATTGTTACAAAAATGAGTACCCCGATCACTTATTAAAGCTTTCGGTGTTCCAAACCTAGCAAAAAGACGTTTTAAAAAGTTAACTACAACTCGTGCATCGTTAGTCGGTAGAGCTTGTGCTTCCGCCCATTTAGATACATAATCAATGGCAACGAGAATGTAGAGATTATTATGAGATTTTGGAAATGGACCCATAAAGTCAATACCCCAAATGTCAAATACTTCACATACTTGAATGATATTTTGTGGCATTTCATCACGTTGACTTATTTTTTCGGCCCTTTGACATGCATCACAGGATTTGCAAAGAAGGTGTGCGTCTTTGAATATTGTAGGCCAATAGAATCCAGTATCGTAAACTTTTATTGCTGTAAGCTGAGGCCCATAATGCCCTCCTGTTGGTCCTGTGTGACAATGGTTTAAGATTTGACTAGCTTCATCTCCGAATACACATCGGCGTATTATTCCATTGGGACAACTTTTAAACAAATGTGGATCTTCCCAGAAATAGTGTTTTATATCACTAAAGAATTTCTTTCGTTTTTGGTACGATAATCCTTTTTCAAGGAATCCACATACTAAGTAGTTTGCATAGTCTGCAAACCATGGAATTTCATTATAATCTATCTTCAATAGATATTCATCAGGAAAGTTATCTTGTATGGCCGATTCATTTAGAACTTCTAATTCAGGATTTTCAAGACGAGAAAGATGATCAGCTGCGAGATTTTCTGCTCCCTTTTTATCTCGGATTTCAATATCGAACTCTTGTAAGAGTAAGATCCAACGGATTAATCTTGGTTTAGCATCTTGTTTCGAAAATAGGTATCTAAGAGCAGAATGGTCGGTATAGACCACCGTTTTTGCTAGAACGAGATATGAACGAAATTTGTCAAAAGCAAAGACAATAGCAAGGAGTTCTTTTTCAGTAGTTGTTTAATTTGTTTATGCTCCTTGTAATGTCTTACTAGCATAATAAATAGGTTGAAATCGTTTTTCAATCCTTTGTCCTAAAACGGCTCCCATTGCAAAATCACTTGCATCGCACATAAGTTCAAATGGTAGATTCCAATTTGGAGTTATCATAATCGGCGCATAAGTTCTAACGATATCTTTTTCTTGATGCCACTCATGTGAGTGGGAAGCAGTGTTATCAATAATTTTTAAGCATCAGTTGCGGTTTTCTTCATAACGGAACCACCAGCTGCTATATCGATGTCTTTTCGTGTAGTGATGTCGCATCCTTGGTAGAATATTTGTACTATTTGACAAGTGTCTAAACCATGTTGCGGACATCCTCTCAATAACTTTCCAAATCTTGTCCACGCCTCATATAGAGTTTCATTTGGCTTTTGTGTGAACGTAACTATTTCTCCTTGAAGTCTCACGGCTTTAGATGCCGGAAAGAATTGTTTAAGAAATTTTTCAACTAAAACATCCCATGTATCAATCGCCCCTTCAGGTAACGATTCTAACCAATCTTTGGCTTCTCCCTTTAAAGTCCAGGGAAATAACATGAGATATATCTGTTCATCCTCCACTTCTCTTATTTTGAATAAAGTACAAATCCTATTAAAGGTACGAAGATGTTCATTTGGATCTTCCTTCGGCGCACCACTAAATTGGCATTGATTAGTCACCATGTGTAGGATTTGTCCTTTGATTTCATAATCTGGCGCATTAATGTCTGGTTGAGTAATTGCGTGACCTTGGCCAGTGCGTTTAGCTCTCATTCGGTCTTCCATACTTAGAGGTTCCAGATTTTCCATGATTGAATTTGTTAAATCTGAATCACTAGAGGATTCTGATTTAATGGGTTGTTCCTCGACAATCTCTGTTTGAATGATTGGTGGTTCCGGAGGAAAGATTAATGGTTCAGGATCTCTGAATTGTCCCTGAATATCTTCCGGATTCTCAATTGTGAGGTCGGGTTCAAAAAATAGATTATCGAAAATTTGAATTGGAGTACTTGGTCGATTAGATGACGATTCTAAAGAAAAATCAAAGGCAACAATATTGGCTAGATGTCTTGATCGAGTTACAGGTGGTGAACGTATAAAAGGTGGTGAACGTTTTGCTCAGTGCATTCACTGAATATCCTATTAGTTATAAAAGATAAAAATTATATAAGTTATCAAATTAATAGACTTTTTTGCTTTTGCCCACGTTTCGAATAGCCAATAGATGCAGCAGGTAGCCAGGACCCTTTAAATCGGAAGCCCACAACTCGCCACTAACAAATCCAACTATTACTACGAACCAGAAAATTTTGTATGTCTATCAATTTAACCACTTAAAATAATTCTTCGAAGTTTAAAGAAATTTTAGAAAAGAAATAGAAAATTCTATGTCCTAAAAATCTAGAGCGTCGAGAAATAAGAAAGAAAAAGAGCGCGTCGAAAAACGTCGAAAAATAAAAGGTCAAAAAATAATAAAAAGAACGTAGCGCGTCGAAACTTAAAAGTCTAAAAACTAAAAATTATAAGTTACGTCTAAAGATATTAAAGCTTAAAGAAATTCTATATCCAAAACGGTAATAACTTAAAAAGTACTAAAATTTTAAAACGGCGTCGCAAAATTCTAAAGCACTTAAATCTTAGTCTAAAGAAAAAGCATTTAAGGGATTTTACGGCAAAGCCTAAAAATCTAGAAATAAAAATAACTACGGCAAATACTATGACTTAAAACTAAATACGAACGATAAAAATACAAATTACGTACTAAATAATAAAAATATACAATTTATAAAAAGAGACAAAAATTGATAAAATTACTATTTTTTATAAAAATATTATTTTTATATTATTTATTTTATAAAAGTATTAATTTTATAATTTATTAAAACTAATTAAAACTAAAAATACAAATTAAATAAAACTAAAACTTAATAATTAAATAAATAACCCTAATTAGGGTTTTTAATTATAATAATTAAATTATACCCGTAATTAATGCAGAACTAGGTCAACTTCGGCGTGTCAGATCCAGTCATGCGATCGCATGAGATTGGAGTTAAAACTCCATGAGGTCGCATGGATTAAATTTCCAGGCCAGATTATGGGCTTCAACAGTGATCGGCCCGTAAACTTTTATATATATTTTTTTTTTCTGTTTTTAAATTTATAAAATATTTATATAACTTAAATAAAACTTATATTTAAAAAAATAGAAATAAAAATACTTTATAATTTTGTATATTTTGAACAACTCTTAAAAATATATATATTTTATTTTTATTTTTATATTTTTGTGTTTTTAATAATTAAAACGTATTTTTACAAAAGCGTATTTTTACAAAAGTAAACTAAGACTTAATAAAAATCTTTTTTTTATATATATAGCGTTGCATTTTCGGCGTTTAACTTTCCCCGGCAGCGGCGCCAAAAATACTTGATGTTATGCGAGGTGTATACGAAATAGTTATATTTTTACTACAAAATACTAGTAAATACGATACAATTTTACACAAGTTATTTATTTATTTATAGAGTGGATATACCTAAACCTTGCTACAACACTTATAGGCAGTGTACCTAATCGTACATTAGTGTAGTTTTTAGTAAGCCCGGTTCGTTCCACAGGGATCTTAGCCAAGTTTAACGCTATATTTTTAAAAACTATATTTGTAAAAATATAAATATATATAAGTAGTATTATTATTATAAAAGGGGGGTTTTACTCTTTAATGACCGGTTTTTCGATTTTAAAACTTAAGTCGCAGTTAAAACCTAATGTAAAATATTAAATGTATAAAAGACTTAATCTAAAGCGTAAAGTAAATAACGATAATGAAATTGCGATAAATAAAAGTGCGATAAATAAAATTGCGATAATTAAAAAGTACGATAATTAAAAGTGCAATTAAAATAAAATGACAGTAAATAAAAGTGCGATAATTAAAAGTGCAATTAAATATGAAATAAAGGAATTATGCTTATTTAAACTTCCGTAATCATAATGTTTGACGTGTTGATTTTAGTTTATTACCATGGGTTAATTGTCCTTTATCCTGGATTATTCAATATGTCCGTCTGGTTTTGTCCATAACAGTCCATCAGTCATAAATATAAAGTACGAGTGTCCTCGTCAAATTATCCTTATATCCGAAGTCAAATATTCCAACTAATTGGGGACTTAAACTGTAACAAGGTCTTAATATTTTGTTTAATAATTACACCAGGATATCGAATGCGTGTAACCCAAGATTTTAATACTTTGTTAACAATTACGCCAAGTGTCCTTGTACATAATTCACCCTTGTTTTAATAAGTCCATTAACTATTAATCCATTCCCGTGTCCGGTTAAATGAACGATTATTAGTACTTATAAATATCCCGCCCATCGTGCCCGATCGAGTGTATGTGGTTATTTATAGGTACGTCCAATTGTAAATCTTTATATTAAATTAACAAACTATCATTTAATTAAACAAATATAAAGCCCATTAATAGCCCATAGTCTAATTTCCACAAGTGTCGTTCTTTTATCCAAACCCCAATTATGGTACAAAGCCCAATTACCCAATTTTAATATTTTAGCCCAACATCATGATTACTTCGGCTTAAATAAGCATAATAATAACTTAGCTACGAGACATTAATTTAAAAAGGTTGAACATAACTTACAATGATTAAAATAGCGTAGCGTTACACGGACAGAATTTCGACTTACACCCTTACAACATTCGCTAACATACCCTTATTATTAGAATTTAAAATTAAAATTAAAATATATATATATATATATATATATATATATATATATATATATATATATATATATATATATATATACGTTGAGAGTAAGAGAGGAAAGAAAAAGATGTGTTTATTTTGGCCAAAACACGCGAAATTTATAGATGTGGCCAGACAATTGGGGCCATGCGATCGCATGGAAATTACTCTTCCAGGCCATGCGATCGCATGGCCAGCTGGGAGAGTTCACATGTGCTTGTTTTCTTCTTGCCGACGGTTTTAAATAAATATATATAATATATAAATAATTTTAAGAATTATTTAAATATTATATTATATTTATGTGCATAGTTGACTTGTAATTTTCGTTCCGTTGCGTCGCGCGTTGAGAGTTGACTCTGGTCCCGGTTTCGCATTTTCGAACGTCCTTTCGTACAATTTAATATCTTGTATTTTGCGTTTTGCGGCTTGTACTATTGTAATTTTGAGACGTTTCTCATCAATAATTTGAACCACTTTGATTGTACTTTGTACTTTTGAGTTTTTTGGTCGTTTGCGTCTTCAATTCGTCGAATCTGTCTTTTGTCTTCACCCTTTATTATTTAAACGATAATTACTTGTAAATAGAACAATTGCAACTAAAAGCTTGTCTTTCTTGAGGGATAATGCTATGAAATATATGTTCGTTTTTAGCATTATCAGTAGTCGTTAAGTTACTAACATCACTTTTAAAATTTATCAACACCACGGGCTCTTAAACTCAAAAAAAAAATTAAAATTTGTCAACACCACGGGCTATTAAATAATTATTATACTTTTTCAATTTTTTAATATCGCTATTTACATACCAATATGAACTGCAAAAATACATTTTTGTGCACGGTTTTTTACACACACGTGCAACGCACGGGCTCAAAAACCTAGTATATATATATATATATATATATATATATATATATATATATATATATATTGTAGGATCAAGGGGGAAGTAAACAATCGGGGGAGGGGGAATCAAAACTTTTTTTTTTGTTTTTTGAAAAAACTTTGTTCACGAACATTATAAATTGGATGAAAATATGAACATTTAATAAAGACACTTTGTGATAAATGTTTTTATTTTTACGGGAAAACGCTCGAAGAAGTAATATATAACAATTATCGTGTTTTTTGAGCGTATGTTGAGGTTTTAGATATTAGGGTTAGGATATTAGGGTTTATAGGGTTTAGATATTAGGGTTTAGAAATTTAGGGTTTAGGGTTTAGATTTAGGATTTAGATTGAGTTTTTAACACGAAGGTTTAGAGTTTAAGGTATAGGGTTTGGGTTTTTGGGTTTTTGGATTTAGGGACTAAACCTAAAACACCAAACCCTAAACCCTAAACTCTAAATCGGGCTAAATTTTGCTTCACAAAACATGAAAAAAACGTTAACATTCTTCACAATCAATATTATCTTGAATGTTATTTTTGTCGGTCGTTTTTCGCCTAATAATAAGATTCATCACGAAGTGTCTTTTCTAAATGTTCATATTTTCGTGTGATCTTGATGTCTAAAAAAAATTCCAAAAAAACGAAAAAACATTTTGCTTCCCCCCGATTGGTTACTTCCCCATTGATCCTGCCTATATATATATATATATATATATATATATATATATATATATATATATATATATATATATATATATATATATATATATATATATATATATATATATATATATATATCGGGGGGAGGGGGGAATCAAAACTTTTTTTTTCGTTTTTTGAAAAAACTTTGTTTACGAACATTATAGATTGGTTGAAAATATGAACATTTAATAAAGACACTTTGTGATAAATATTTTTATTTTGGCGGAAAAATGCTCGAAGAAGTAATATATAACAATTATCGTGTTTTTTGAGCGTATGTTGAGGTTTTAGATATTAGGGTTTAGATATTAGGGTTTATAGGGTTTAGAAATTTAGAGTTTAGGGTTTAGATTTAGGGTTTAGATTTAGGGTTTAGATTGAGTTTTTAACACGAAGGTTTAGAGTTTAGGGTTTAGGGTTTGGGTTTTTGGATTTAGGGACTAAACCCAAAACACCAAACCCTAAGCCCTAAACTCTAAATCGGGCTAAATTTTGCTTCACAAAACATGAAGAAAAAAACGTAAACATTCTTCACGATCAATATTATCTTGAATGTTATTTTTGTCGATTGTTTTTCGCCTAAATAATAAGGCGGCGTTTGGTTCGTGGATTTCAATTCCCAGGATTTGAAATCCTATGGGATTTGAAATCCCACGGGATTTGAAATCCTGGGATTTGAAATCCTATCTTCTGTTTGGTTCGAGGTTTTCAAATCTCAAATTTTTAATGCGAACCCGAACGGGAACGCGATCGCAAAACAAAAACCCGAAATCGAAACGTGAATCCAAAACGAGAATGCGACTGTGATACTCGAACCCGAAATCGAAATGCGAACCCGAATGGACAACGAAACGCGAACCCGAAACGCGTACCCGAAATGCGAACCCGAAACGCTATCCCGAAACGTGACCCCAAAATGCGAACCTGAAACGCGAGTCCGAAACTCGAACCCGAAACGCGAGTCCGAAACTCGAGCCCGAATCGCGTATCCGAAATGTGAACCGAAACTCGAACCCGAAACTCGAACCCGAAACTCGAACCCGATACGCGAACCCGAAACGTGAGCCCGAATCGCGTATCCGAAACGCGAACCCGAAATGTAACCCGAAACGCGAGCCCGAAACGCGAACCCGAACGCGAACCCGAAACTCTTACCCGAAACGCGAACCCGAAACGGGAACCCGAAAAGCGAACCCGAAACGCGAGCCCGAAACGCGAACCCGAAACGGGAACCCGAAAAACGAACCCGAAACGTGAACCCAAAAAGCGAACCCGAAACGGGAACCCGAAACGTAAATTGTAAACATAAAATCATAGAACATGGGATTTCAAATCCCTCATATATACAAAGGATTTTCAAATCCTTCATCTATGGGATTTCAAGGGATTTGAAATGCAAATCTCACGAACCAAATCCTCCAACCAAACATGGGATTTCATGGGATTTGAAATGCAAATCTCACGAAATCCCACGAAATCCCACGAACCAAACGCCCCCTAACATTCATCACGAAGTGTTTTTTCTAAATGTTCATATTTTCATGTGATCTTGATGTCTGAAAAAAAATTCCAAAAACAACGAAAATTTTTTTTTGCTTCCCCCCAATTGGTTACTTCCCCATTGATCCTGCATATATATATATATATATATATATATATATATATATATATATATATATATATATATATATATATATATAATAATAATAATAATAATAATAATAATAATAATAATAATAATAATAATAATAATATAAATGTAGATGTAAATATAAATATTAAATATATAATCTTATAAAATTACAACAAGAAAGTGAAAACATACCAATATGGTCGTATGTTTCTTGAAAGTTGATACGGAAATAAAGTGGTTTTCATTTATATAATTTTTATAAGAATCTTATGGTTTTCTATTAATTAAGCAAGCTAAGCTATTGGAATCAATATATTGATCCTGTTTCAGATTCCTGTGTTTTGGAAATACATGTATTTAAATAATTCTTTTTAAAAGAATTTATATTTATATTTATATTTATTTATTTATATATATACTAACAGACAAAACACTATTTTACTATTCATCAATAGTAACTAGGGGTATTTTCGTCATTTCACTTTTTTTTTTGTCCCCAACGATAAAATAAACAACTTTCGTGAAAGAACCAACCCTTCAATGTTACCAAAAGATGTCGAAAAAAATTATTTTTTACAAAAAAACTTAAATAACTTTTTTTCCCCTTCTCTCTTTTCTTCCTCAACGATAAAGGAGGCAACTTTCATAAAATGAATAACCCTTCAATGCTACCCAAAGATGTCGAAAAACATTTTTTTTACAAAATAGATCAACTAACTTTAAAAAAAAAAAAAACAACGAACGCTAAAAGATGCAACTTTCACAAAAGGAACAACCCTTCAATGTTAGATGTCGAAAAAAAATTCTTTTTTACAAAATAGATCAAGACTTTTTTTTAACTCGCATTCAAAACGGAGCCCCCGGCGCGAAGCGAGGGCTCCACAACTAGTTTTATCTTTAAACCGGTAAAAATGATTTGTAATATTATACGATATAAAATATAGTGATGTATGAGTTATTGACAAAAACGTTCATTTCTCAAACGACTTATAACGATCCGTCTTTATAAATAGAAAATTGTCAAAATGTCCTCGTAGATCGCAAGGTGCCTTGCGAACTTACGACTTGGGCTTGCGACCTTACGAACGCCGGGTCGCAAGGTGGTCTTGCGACCTTGCAACTAGGTGCGATCGGGCATGATCGTAAATTTTTAGATCGCGATAACTTTTGATCAGTAGCTCGTATTAAGGCTCCGTTTTTTTTACAGTCTGTATTTTTTTAAAGATCAATATGTGTTTATTAAAACCGAAGTCCCAATTTTTATTCAAAATGTGATGATCCGGGAATTTCCGACTAAATTTAAACTTAATTTTTATATGATTTCGACACGATAAGCAAAGTCTGTAATGTTGAGTCTCGAAAACTTTGGAACAGTTACATGAATGCATTTGCCCTTTTGACCTTTCCCGACGATTCACGAACTATTGTTGTAAATAAATATGTATATATAAATGTAAGTATATGTATATTAATTTGAAATTATAAAATATAATTAGCATATAGTTAAATATGTAAACTAAAATACAAAATAATTAATTGTAATTTAAAATGAATCTATATGTATGATTCCTATAAATATTATGATATGTATATTATAATAAAATTTATAAATATTAACTATTCAATGAAAGTTATTACATATGATATAACTATTAAACATTACATAATTAATAAATATTATTGTTAATGAAATAAATATAATTATAAGTTTAATTCTAATTGATATATTATTACTACATTCATTATTATTATTATTATTATTATTATTATTATTATTATTATTATTATTATTATTATTATTATTATTATTATTATTATTAATACTAATATTGGTGCTATGAATATATTTAAATATTATTATAATATGAAATTGATACATTTGGTATATATATTTTTAATATTATTGTTACCATTGTTGCTATCATTATTATTAACATTATTATTATTATTATTATTATTATTATTATTATTATTATTATTATTATTATTATTATTATTATTAGAACTTTACTATTAATGTTATTTGTTAATTATCTAAAACTTATGAATTATATAAACACAAATGTATAAATAGATATATACAAATCAGATATACATATAACATACGATTTATACAAAATTATATAAATAAATACAGCTTTTTATATATATATATAAACATATAAACAGATATAGATATATAAAAATATATATATACGAATATTTACTTACAAAAGATTAAATGTATACGTATTCAGTTTCCTTTCACAATCTCGCTTTAATCAATTTGTCCTAACACTTTTAGACTAGTACGAATCAGAATCAAACATGAGAAACAATCCAAATTCAGTTACCCATCGACTTCCTCTTTTAATTTTCTTTATTATTTCTGTACCTGAATGAATAAAATCTTGTCGACCTTTAAAATACTACAAAACTCGATCACATTCAATGATATGTAATCCAGTCGACCTTACCTTATCAAATATCAAATACAATTAACTACCACAGTGTACCTCCATCGAATCACCTTAAACTCACCAACACCTTCAATCACAACCCACCTTTGATCACCATCCTTTTTAAACACAAAGTATGCCATCGTGAACTCAGTTGTTATTGATAAACCAGGACAACATGGAAACACACAACACCATCACCAACTGGAGAAGCCACCAATGAAGCCTACTGCCATTCCGTTTACTGCACGTTCCTTTTATTTTCGGTCTCTATTCGAATGTGACATTAAACCAACCGCCCACTAAATCACTACCCACGTTCGGACGTCATATATGATCTCCAATTAGATAGCCAACCAATACCTATGTACTCTATTTATCTGAGCAAGAACACCCCAACAAGAACACCATCATCTACGTGATATCATCGTTGCCATAAAACTCCATAATCCATTAATCCTGCTACGATTGCTTATTTTTTTTTCCTTTCTTCTTTCAAGCAAATTATCACGATGAAAGGGATAGGTGGTTTAGGTAATAATTCGATGATTGTGATCTTCATGATGATAAGTGATACAGAATTGATTGAAGAAGATGAATATGAAATTCATTTAGTCTCTAATCCATTGCTTTTGAAGTATAAGAAGAAAAGCAGTTAGAGATATGGGTAATATATATTAGTTAGTGTTAGTAAAACAGAAATATAGAAACGGAGGAATGGATAGGGGGTGTTGTTGAGAAACGAGAGGTCGCGGGTTTGAGCCTGGCCAGTGGCGTTTTAATTTTAAAAGCCTATTCTTTTGAGGTAGTTATATTATTATCATCATTATTATTATTATTATTATTATTATTATTATTATTATTATTATTATTATTATTATTATTATTATTATTATTATTATTATTATTATTATTATTATCATTTTTATTATTAGTATCATTATTATTATTAACATTATCATTATCACTATTATCATTAGTAGTAAAATTATCATTTAAATTATTATTATTATCATCATTATTATTATTATTACTATTTTAGTATTATAAATATTATTTATATATTTTACATCTATATTAATATTAGATACTATTTTGTTTAATAAAATGTCATTATAATTAAGTTACAAATAATATATAAATATATTTTAAATTAAAGCATATATATAAATATGATTTCTAATACATTATTTAATATTTTCAAGCATTAATATATAATATTTATAATAAATAACATATATTATATCCTAATTAAAATACTCTAATAAGAATCTGTTATATAATTACTAAGCATTAGTAAGTAAGATTATTATTAATATTATTATTAGTATTATCATAAAAATTATCATTTTTCAAATTATTATTATTAACAAAAGTATTTTTATTAAATTTATCATTTTAAGTATTCTCATTCTTATTATCACTATTAACATTATTATTATTATTATTATTATTATTATTATTATTATTATTATTATTATTATTATTATTATTATTATTATTATTATTATTATTATATAACAAATTATTGATTTACAAAATAATGCTATCTATATATATACGTATTAATATAACTATATGTACAAATATTAATATACAAAGTAAAAATATATAACTTTAAAATAACAAATATTACTAAATTAAATAAACTGGTTTGATTATTATTACATGTTCATTATATGTGTTAATATATATAAATGATATATGTTCGTGAATCCGAGATCAACCCTACACTTGTTAAATGACGTCATATGTATTTTTACTACAAAATACAGTATTGTGAGTTTCATTTGCTCCCTTTTTAAATGCTTTTACTATATATATTTTTGGGACTGAGAATACATGTGCTTTTATAAATGTTTTACGAAATAGACACAAGTAATCGAAACTACATTATATGGTTGAATGATCGAAGCCGAATATGCCCCTTTTGCTTGGTAACCTAAGAATTAGTAAACCGATCTACTAATTGACACGAATCCTAAAGATAGATCTATTGGGCCTAACGAACCCCATCCAAAGTACCGGATGCTTTAGTACTTCGAATTCGTTTTTATCATGTCCGAAGGATTTCCCAGAATGATAGGGGATATTCTTATATGCATCTTGTTAATGTCGGTTACCAGGTGTTCAATCCATATGAATGATATTTTTGTCTCTATGCATGGGACGTATATTTATGGGAAATGAAAATCTTGTGGTCTATTAAAATTATGAAAATGATCGTTTATGATAAACTAATGAACTCACCAACATTTTGGTTGACACTTTAAAGCATGTTTATTCTCAGGTATGAAAGAAATCTTCCGCTGTGCATTAGCTCATTTTAAGGATATTACTTGAAGTCATTCATGGCATATTTCGAAAGACGTTGCATTCGAGTCATTGAGTTCATCAAGATTATTATTAAGTCAATTATAGTTGGATATATTATGAAATGGTATGCATGCCGTCAACATTCGATGTAAATGAAAGGTTGTCTTTTAAAAATGAATGCAATGTTTGTAAAATGTATCATATAGAGGTCAAGTACCTTGCGATATAACCAACTATTGTGAATAGTTTGTAATCGATATGGACTTTGTCCGGATAGATTAGGACGGGTCGCTTCAGTTGGTATCAGAGCGGTGGTCTTAGTGAACCAGGTCTTGCATTAGTGTGTCTAACTGATAGTCGTTAGGATGCATTAGTAAGTCTGGACTTCGACCGTGTCTGCATGACAAAAGTTTTGCTTATCATTTTTGTCGGAAATCATCTGTTTATCATCCTTAGGAAATTACCTACTTATCATTCTTAGTCTAGACACATCTTACTGCAATGATTGCATGAATAGTGTATAGAAAAAAATTCATATCTTAGCGTATCTGTTACTGTAGACTTTATCTGACACATTTCCTTAATTCCCTCTGTAATTTACGGGATCTTCTGTACTATATTAGATATTCTATATAATTAGAATATTATCGGATAACCGAAATTTATTTCATATCGAAAATCCTCTAACTGATCATAAGAGATGGATCCTACACCTAGTTTGGATTCCATTAGTTCCGGAAGCAATTTCGAGATGCGTATTGAAGTAGACCCCGAAGTAAATGAACCCGAAGTGTCTCCACCGTTTATCTATTTTTCTTTCTGGAAGAGATGGGGGTGGGTCTGAGACTTACTCACTCGATGGAGAAATGAAGAAGGCGAACCCTACCATGAACCAAACTTACCTCCTAACATCAGAGAAAACGATGTACTCACCGGTGAACCTATGCGCAACACTGTATTCACCCTTCTTGCTAAAGTTTTCCACCTCGAAGGTCGCATTACTGCAATCTCAGAAAATATTCAACCTCTACTTCCGAATACCAATAGAAGGGGAATATTAGAAGAAGTTAGGGAACTTCGAATTGATAATCAAGATCTATCGAATCAGATGAGTGGATGGATAGAAATGATAGAGGGTAGGATAGAAAACCTGACAAGAATGGTGCGTGATTTACAAGCTATACTTACTACACCAACATCATCACCAACCATAGCACCAACAACACTTGTAGCACCGATAGCAATAGTACCACCATCAGCAGCACCAGCAGCATAAACAGTACCAACAACAACAACATCATCACACGTCTCAACCTCGCAATCTATACCTCAAGCATAATCATCGTTCTACGAATCGTTCTACATAAACTATTTTTGTCCTTCATGGTGATTATGTAATCTCTAATGTTTTAGAGATTATGTACTCTAGTTCTAGCCGTAAATCTGATGAGTTTAATATCACATTTACTCATTAAATCCATAATTGCGTCTCAAGAAAATATATATGTATATATGTTTTCATAAAGATTGTAATTAAAATTTTTATTGTACAAACTGTTAATGGTGAAAATATTTTAACGGGTAGGTAATACCCGAGGAATATTTGGATTTCGCATTAATAAGTTACACTGTACATTCTTCGAATCTGATTCAACAGTCATTTACTATCCTACTTACAACCACAGCTATACGAATCTGTTCACCACAGAATAACTATTTTCATTCAGTTTCATACTTGGATTTTGATCTATTAGAATTCAACAAGTGGCATAATGAAGAAAACATTCGACAAAATAAAAATTTGTTAGAAACAAACAAATTAACTATGAGAAATTCTGTTAAGAATCCACGCTAACAAAATCCTAGCTAACTATTCCTAGCTAACTGATTACATTTTATTTATCGCAATTTATTTATCGCAATTTATTTTATCACAATTTAATTATCGCAATTTTATTTATCGTCATTTAATTTCTGTATTTATTTTACGCACTTTAAATATCGGGACACGCATACAAGGTTTTGACATATCATATCGATGCATATATATATATATATATATATATATATATACATATATATATATATATACATATATATATATATACATATATATATATACATATATATATATATATATATATATATATATATATATATATATATATATATATTATTTGGAATAACCATAGACACTCTATATGCAGTAATGATCGAGTTCTCTATACAGGGTTGAGGTTGATTCTATAATAATATATATACTTTGAGTTGTGATCGAGTCTGAGACATGTACACGAGTCACGATACGTATTAATTAATTCGAATATTATATATTAAACTATATATGAATTATTGGACTGTCAACTGTGGACTATCGACTGTGGACTAATGACATTGGACAATTAAAATGAATTAAAATATTGATTATAATATATGAAACTAAACAATTCTTCAAGTTTGCCACTTGATTTCATCTTAAACCTCATTTGTATCTTGACGATTACAATCTGCGTTCAAACCTTTCATGATTCTTGAAAACATCTCAAACGAGAGGATGAACCAACCGCACTTCATCTACGGAAGGAAAGATTGATGCATACAGTTATGCACCTGAAAACCCTCGGAAACTGAGTAAATGTTTAATACGTAGCTGTGCTAATTCCTTTAGCATTATTATTACAGAAAATAATTTTGCAATTCCTGTTCGAGATAGCCAGCTTTGTCACAGCTCCAGCAAGTCAACTTCGACTTTCATTCGAATAAGTCTTATTATAACTTTGATAGATACGTTTGCCTCTTCATCATCGTTACCAGAGAACCGTTTATATTCCACCGCATTAGCAGTAAACTTACCAACAACTTTATTGATTTTGACTTCCCGAAAAATCATCATATTTATTCATTGAAATCCTCTCATATACTCATCCGCATATTGTAACGAGAACTGACATACCAATTACCGAGAATCAGCAATCAGTACTTTGAAAACTCACGGCATATTTACATCAACAGTTATATGTATAACATTTATCTCTTAGAATTATGATCTTTCATTCTGAAATTCTGAAAAGCACCCAGTCTGCAAATCAATACTCTGAATATAAAAAAAAAGCTAAATGAAGCAGTAGAAACCGTAGACTACCGTAAACGACCTTAATCATCGGAAGTTTGATGATAAAGAATAGTATGTTGGAAAAGCTCAGAAAAGTTGGAACTGGAAAACGGATTGAGCTAACCACGAAGAAGACCCAAGGACAAATACAAAGACCATACCCTATATTCAAAGAATCCAGGTAATTTTGGATCCGTTGAAATCTTTAAAGAATATCTTACTCCGAAGTCACGTTAAAATCTTGCGAAATTTTTTTTTCTTCATCAACCTTCGAACTTGAAAATTCCAAAATATCATCATAAATATCTTCGATATTTTTGAGGATAGTTTCATAAATATTCTCGTCCGAAATTATATACTTCTTCGTGCTTCCTGTGTTTCATTATATTGAAAACTTCTGTAAAATCTAAGTTTAAATTATGAATGAATTCTGGAGAAATATAAAGAAATTGATGCATGAGTTAGTATAATATAATGACACTTGATCAACGTGATTATATTACAGTAAGTCATGCTGAGTTTCTAAATGGAACATGATGATTCACAGATTATAATGTCATCATGTGTCATGTTACATAACTCTTTCATTCTGATTAACTTCTGAACATATCAAGAAAGTATATTCTTGATAGTTCTATTCTCAGTGATTCAGGTAATTTGACAAATCAAATCGTGTGATTACGTTCTTTCTTATTTAGAACATTAAGTTCATTCGAAGTTCCATACTTACGAATTCTGGACTGTTACTCGCTTTACTAGATGTCGAGAGGATAATAAAAAGGAAAAGTGATCCTAAATATAAGAGGAAATATAAAGCCCAATAACAACACGGAGGTTACAAACCGTGGATACCAATTCGAATAGCAATATAAAGACACGGTAGAAGTAAGAATAGTATCACCCCAAGGTAATAGTAAAAGTAAACAGATTTTTCTGGTGGGAGATTGAAAAGAAGGATGACAGAAATGATAATTAGGAAAATATCAAGGATTAGAACTGGATTAAGCATTTTCACAATCTTTTGGATGTATGAACTAAGAAAGAAAGTATAGAAATGGTGAGAATAATGGAACGGAAGAGCTTAATTTATAATGGAAATATTAGACAGAGTAATCGAGGCAGATCACCGTATTTAATTATAGATATCTTAATTTCCTTACTCACCGAAGAATCAAATCTTTTCGATTTCGAAGATTTTCTATAAATCCCTTGAATTTCAGAATTCAACCCTGTTTACGTCAAAAGCTAAGGAAAATCTTATTTTCTTCAATTCACTCTTTTGCGATAGCTTCAATCGTATTCTTAGAATAATTGAATTATTTTATCATTATTATTCAATGATGATAAACCTCTAATTATCAACTCATATTAGTCATGAAAACATTTTTATTGTAAGCCATGACCACCTCACTCAAATTTCGGGACGAAATTTCTTTAACGGGTAGGTACTGTGATGACCCGGGAATTTCTGACTAAATTTAAACTTAATCTTTATATGATTTCGACACGATAAGCAAAGTCTGTAATGTTAAGTGTCGAAAACTTTGGAACAGTTACATGAATGCATTTGCCCTTTTGACCTTTCCCGACGATTCACGAACTATTGTTGTAAATAAATATGTATATATAAATGTAAGTATATGTATATTAATTTGAAATTATAAAATATAACTCACATATAGTTAAATATGTAAACTAAAATACAAAATAATTAATTGTAATTTAAAATGAATCTATATGTATGATTCCTATAAATATTATGATATGTATATTATAATAAAATTTATAAATATTAACTATTCAATGAAAGTTATTACATATGATATAACTATTAAACATTACATAATTAATAAATATTACTGTTAATGAAATAAATATAATTATAAGTTTAATTCTAATTGATATATTATTACTACATTCATTATTATTATTATTATTATTATTATTATTATTATTATTATTATTATTATTATTATTATTATTATTATTATTATTATTAATACTAATATTGGTGCTATGAATATATTTAAATATTATTATAATATGAAATTGATACATTTGATATATATATTTTTAATATTATTGTTACCATTGTTGCTATCATTATTATTAACATTATTATTATTATTATTATTATTAGAACTTTACTATTAATGTTATTTGTTGATTATCTAAAACTTATGAATTATATAAACACAAATGTATAAATAGATATATACAAATCAGATATACATATAACATACGATTTATACAAAATTATATAAATAAATACAGCTTTTTATACATATATAAACATATAAACAGATATAGATATATAAAAATATATATATATACGAATATTTACATACAAAAGATTAAATGTATACGTATTCAGTTTCCTTTCACAATCTCGCTTTAATCAATTTGTCCTAACACTTTTAGACTAGTACGAATCAGAATCAAACATGAGAAACAATCCAAATTCAGTTACCCATCGACTTCCTCTTTTAATTTTCTTTATTATTTCTGTACCTGAATGAATAAAATCTTGTCGACCTTTAAAATACTACAAAACTCGATCACATTCAATGATATGTAATCCAGTCGACCTTACCTTATCAAATATCAAATACAATTAACTACCACAGTGTACCTCCATCGAATCACCTTAAACTCACCAACACCTTCAATCACAACCCACCTTTGATCACCATCCTTATTAAACACAAAGTATGCCAACGTGAACTCAGTTGTTATTGATAAACCAGGACAACATGGAAACACACAACACCATCACCAACTGGAGAAGCCACCAATGAAGCCTGCTGCCATTCCGTTTACTGCACGTTCCTTTTATTTTCGGTCTCTATTCGAATGTGACCATTAAACCAACCGCCCACTAAATCACTACCCACGTTCAGACGTCATATATGATCTCCAATTTGATAGCCAACCAATACCCATGTACTCTATTTGTCTGACCAAGAACACCCCAACAAGAACACCATCATCTACGTGATATCATCGTTGCCATAAAACTCCATAATCCATTAATCCGGCTACGATTGCTTATTTTTTTTCCTTTCTTCTTTCAAGCAAATTATCACGATGAAAGGGATAGGTGGTTTAGGTGATAATTCGATGATTGTGATCTTCATGATGATAAGTGATACAGAATTGATTGAAGAAGATGAATATGAAATTCGTTTAGTCTCTAATCCATTGCTTTTGAAGTATAAGAAGAAAAGCAGTTAGAGATATGGGTAATATATATTAGTCAGTGTTAGTAAAACAGAAATATAGAAACGGAGGAATGGATAGGGGGTGTTGTTGAGAAACGAGAGGTCGCGGGTTCGAGCCTGGGTAGTGGCGTTTTAATTTTAAAAGCCTATTCTTTTGAGGTAGTTATATTATTATCATTATTATTATTATTATTATCATTATTATTATTATTATTATTATTATTATTATTATTATTATTATTATTATTATTATTATTATTATTATTATTATTATTATTATTATTATCATTTTTATTATTAGTATCATTATTATTATTAACATTATCATTATCACTATTATCATTAGTAGTAAACTTATCATTTAAATTATTATTATTATTATCATCATTATTATTATTATTACTATTTTAGTATTATAAATATTATTTATATATTTTACATCTATATTAATATTAGATACTATTTTGTTTAATAAAATGTTATTATAATTAAGTTACAAATAATATATAAATATATTTTAAATTAAAGCATATATATAAATATGAGTTCTAATACATTATTTAATATTTTCAAGCATTAATATATAATATTTATAATAAATAACATATATTATATCCTAATTAAAATACTCTAATAAGAATCTATTATATAATTACTAAGCATTAGTAAGTATTATTATTATTAATATTATTATTAGTATTATCATAAAAATTATCATTTTTCAAATTATTATTATTAACAAAAGTATTTTTATTAAATTTATCATTTTAAGTATTC